>NW_020922984.1:0-4450 GCF_003984885.1 Neopelma chrysocephalum
CCCCCCCCTACAGCAAAACCAGACAAGTAAAAACAGGGAACGACTCAAATCCTGGGAAAACCCCCCAAAAAAGAGGGAGGGGGGAGGGAAAAGGGGGAGGGGGAAACTCCCCCCCAAAAAGGGAAGGGTTTGGGGTTTTTGTTTTTCTTAAAAAAAGGAGTTTTTAAAGTAAAAAGGCCAATTTTTTACCTCGAAAAAAAGGCAGGAATTGGCTCCGGGAATGGTTAAAAAACGACAACAAAAAAAAAAGGGGGAAAAACACAAAAAAACCACCAAAAACCAGCAAAATAAACCCAAAAAATCTCCAACCCCACACCAGTGAAATGTTTGAGGGGGGGGGCGAGAGGGACCCCCCCCAAAAAAAGGGGTGGGAAAGGAGGGAAACCCCCAAATTTAGGGAATCCTCAAATTTAGGGAATCCTCAAATTTAGGGAATCCCAAAATTAAGGGAATCCTCAAATTTAGGGATTTCCCCCCCAAAAAAAGGTTGGGGACCCCCAAAAAGGAGGGAATTCCCCCCAAATATGGGGAGACCCTCCCCAAAATTTAGGGGAACCCCCCAAATTTAGGGGATTCCTCCCCCCCCTCGAAGGGTTGAGGAGCCCCCAAAAGGGGGAGAGATCCCCCAAAAGTGAGGGAACCCCCCCGAAAAGAGGGTGGAGACCCCCAAAATTGGGGAGACCCCCCCAAAAAAGACCCCCCAAAGCAGCAGTTTTTTAAGGCAGGGGCCGATTTTGGGGGGTCCCAGGTGCTGCTTTGGGGGGGGTCATAAAAACCCCAAAATATTTTAGGGGGGGTTAAAAACCCCAAAATATTTTAGGGGAGGAGCTCCAAGACCCCAAAATCTTTTAGGGGATGGCTCAAAAACCCCAAAATCTTTTAGGGGGGAGAAATCTTTTAGGGGAGGAGCTCCAAGACCCCAAAATCTTTTGGGAGGGTAAAAAACCCCAAAATCTTTTGGGGAGGCTCAAGAACCCCAAAATCTTTTAAGGGGGGGATTAAATACCCCAAAATATTTTAGGAGAGGAGCTCCAAGACCCCAAAATCTTTTGGGGGGGGCTCAGAAACCCCAAAATTCTTTAGGGGGGAGCTCCAGGACGCCAAAATCTTTTAGGGGCGGGTAAAACTCCGGGAAAATCTCTTTAAAAACCCTCCAAAAGGGGCGAAAAAAGACCCAAAAAAAAGTTCCAAAAAAGCCCCTTTTCTGTGCCAGCTTTGGGGGGTTTTGGGGGTGTTTTTTGGGGGGGTTTTCCCCTAAAAGATCCTCTTCCTCTTGAGGTGGGAGTCGGCGTAGTGCCCCCCCCAGGCCCTGGGAATGTTGGCCCACGTAACAACCCTCGGGACTCGGCTCCGGGGACGGGAGCAGGTGGGAAAAACCTCGTTTGTGACCCCCCAGGGCCGCCTGCAAAAGGAAAATACACTGGGGTTAGTGGGGTTTTTGGGTGTTAAAATTGATAAAAGCGATAAAAGTAATTGTTGGAATTAAAATAGAATTAACTGAAATTAATGGAAATGGATAAAATTAAAATTAACGAAATTTTGTTATTGAAACTTCACTTATTAAAATTTTGTTTATTAAAATTTCGCTTATTAAAATTTTGTTTATTGAAATTTTGTTACTGAAATTTTGTTATGAAAATTTCACTAGTAAAATTTTATTAAAATTTCGTTATTAAAATTTTGCCATTAAAACTTCATTATTAAAATTTCATTACTGAAATTTTATTTATTAAAATTTTGCTTGTTAAAATTTTGTTATTGAAATTTTGCCATTAAAACTTCATTATTAAAATTTTATTTATTAAAATTTTGCTTGTTAAAATTTCATCATTGAAAATTTTGGTTATTAAAATTTTGTTACAAAAATTTCGTTTATTGAAATTTTATTAAAATTCTGACATTAAATTTCGTTTTTAAAATTTTTGTTTTGCTACTAACATTTTTGGTTTGTTATTAAAATATATAAAATATATAAAATATATAAAAAATATAAATAATACATTAAAATATATAAATAATATATAAAATATATTACAATATATAAATATCCCTGCCCTTATTTCCCCCCCCCCAAAAAAAAAAATCCCAAAAATCCCCCTCCCAAAAATTTTGGGGGGTTTTGTTACCTTGGAGTGGGGAGTGGAGGGTCCCAAGGGCAGGATGGGATCCGGGGAACTCGGGGGGATCCCCAGGGGCTGGGGGGGAAAAATGGGAATAAATGAGGGAAAAATGGGAGAAATGAGGGGAAAATGAAGTGAAAACCAGGAAAAATGATATGAAAAGGGGGAAAAATGACAGGAAAAAGGGAATAAATGAAGGGAAAAAAGTGAAAATTAAGGAAAAAAGAGGAAAAATGAAGGGAAAAACGAAAGGAAAAAGGGGAAAAAAATGAAAGGAAAAATGAAGGGAAAAAGGGGATAAATGAGGGGAAAAGGGGAAAATGGAGGGGAAATGGGGATAAATGAAGGGAAAAGGGGGATAAATGAGGGAAAAGGGGAGAAATGAGGGGAAAATAGGATAAATGAGGGAAAAATGGGATAAATAAAGGGAAAGGGGAATAAATGAGGGGGAAAAGGGGGATAAATGAGGGGAAATGTGGGATAAAGGAGGGGAAATGTGGGATGAGGGAAAAATGGGATAAAGGAGGGGAAATGTGGGATAAATGAGGGGAAAATTGGGATTAATGATGGGAAAATGGGGAAAATAGAGGAAAAAATGGGATAAATGAGGGAAAAGGGGGAAAAATGATGGGAAAATGGCAGAAAAACGGGATAAATGATTGGAAAGGGGGATAAATGAAGGAAAAGGGGTTGGGGGTCCCCCAGTTTGGGGTCTCACCTTGCTGAGGTGGCTCTGCTTGAGCCCGGCCTGGATCCCGCTGGAGAAGCAGGAACTGGGGGAGCCCGAGAAAAAGGGGGGCAGGGGGGGCCCCAAAACCCCCCTGTCAAAGCCTGGGGAGGGGGACGGGACCTGCAAGGGGAGCAGAGCCCTGAAACACACCCCAAAAATCAGGGGGAGCCCCAAAATCCACCCCAAAAACGAGGGGGAGCCCCAAAATCCACCCCAGAAATGAGGGGGAGCCCCAAAATCCCTCCCAAAATAGGAAGAGACCCTGAAAATCCACCCCAAAAATAAGGGGGAGCCTCAAAATCCCCCCCAAAAATGGGAGAGACCCTTAAAATATCCCCTAAAAATAAGGGGGAGCCTCAAAATGCCCCCCTGAAATAGGGAGAGACCCTTAAAATCCCCCCTAAAAATAAGGAGGATCCTCAAAATCCCCCCCAAAATAGGGAGAGAGCCTTAAAATCTTCCCCAAAAATAAGGGGGGGCACCAAAATCCCCCCAAATCCCCCCCCAAAAAAAAGGGGAGCCCCGAAATCCCCCCCAGAAATAGGGAGAGACCCTTAAAATCCCCCCCCAAAATAAGGGAGAACCTCAAAATCCCCCCAAAAATGGGAGAGACCCCAAAATCCCCCCAAAAGGGTTTTTTTGGGGTATTTACCTTGTTCCTGGGCCCAAAGCCCCCCAGGAGGGGCCCGGGGGGGTCTCGGGGTTGGGGGAAAATCCTGGAGCCCAAATCCTGCCGGGAAAAAAACAGGGGAAGGGTTAAAAGGTGGAATTCCCAAATTCCTGGGAAAAATGGGGGGCCTGGGGGGTGTCCCAGGTCTAAACCTCCCCCAAAAATCCCGGATTTCACCCCAAAATTCCACATAATGGCTGGAATTCCAAGGTCCCAAGAAAAGCAGGGATTTAAGGGAGTCTCTCAAGCCTAAAATCCCCCAAAATCCCCAGATTTCACCCCAAAATTCCACATAATGGCTGGAAATTCAAAGGTCCCAGGAAAAGCAGGGAGTCTCCCAAATCTAAAAATCCCCCAAAAATCCCGGGTTTCACCCCAAAATCCCACACAAGGGCTGGAACTCCAAAGTCCCAAGAAAACCAGGGAGTTCAGGGAGTCTCCCAAGCCCAAAAGCCCCCAAAATCCCCGGATTTCACCCCAAAATTCCACATAAGGGCTGGAATTCCAAAGTCCCAGGAAAACCAGGGAATTCAGGGAGTGTCCCAAGCCCAAACCCCCGAAAAATCCCCGGATTTCACCCCGGAATTCCCAAACCCACCGGCTGGAATTCGAATCCGAAGGTGTCTCCGGAGGGGGGGGGCAGCAGGGGGGGGTCTGAGGGACCCCCCAGGACCCCCCCGGGTTTGCCCTTGAACCCCTTGGAAGCGGCTCCTGGAAAAGGCAGGAAGGGTTGGGAATGGGGGGGATGATCCCAAAAAAGTCCCTTTCCCGGTTTTCCTCACCTGTTTGGGGCAGGAGGGTTGGGAAGGGCTGGAAAGGGTTGGGAATGGGGGGAATGATCCCAAAAAAGTCCCTTTCCCGGTTTTCCCTCACCTGTTTGGGGCAGGAGGGTTGGGAATGGGGGAGAAGGGAAGGAATGATCCCAAAAAA
>NW_020922985.1:0-2085 GCF_003984885.1 Neopelma chrysocephalum
CAACTGCTCGCGCAGAGCCGATCACGGAGCACAAGGGGGAGGTGAGAGCCGGAGGGTCAGGCCCCTCCGTCTGGGCAAAAAGGGCCGTCGTTCGTGGGCCGCTGCGCCGGCCGGCCGGAGTAAAAAATTTCATACGGTCGAGGTTTCCTTCCAGACCGAAGGCGCAAGGACCGGGAGCCCCGTCTGCATGCGTAGAGCCGATCGTGGCGCACAACGGGCAGGCGAGAGCCGGAGGGTCAGGCCCCTCCTTCTGGGCAAAAACGGCCGTCGTTCGTGTGCAGCTGTGTCGCCCGGCCGGGGGCTAAAATTGCATACAGTCGAGGATTCCTTCCAGACCGTAGGCGGCAGGACCGGGAGCCCTGGCTGCGCGCGTAGAGCCGATCGCGTGGCACAAATAGCAGGCGAGAGCCGGAGGGTCTGGCCCCTCCTTCTAGGCAAAAAGGGCCGTCATTCGCTGGCCGGCGCAACTGCCAGTCGGGGGCTAAAATTGCATATGGTCGAGGATTCCTTCCAGACCGAAGGCGCCAGGACCGGGAGCACCAGCTGCGCGCGTAGAGCCGATCGCGGCGCACAAATAGCACGCGAGAGCCGGAGGGTCAGGCCCCTCCTTCTGGGAAAAAATGGCCATCGTTCGTGGGCCGGTGCGCCGGCCGGCCGGGGGCTAAAATTGCATACGGTCGAGGATTCCTTCCAGACCGAAGGCGCCAGGACCGGGAGCCCACATTGCTCGCGCAGAGCCAATCACGGAGCACAAGGGGGAGGTGAGAGCCGGAGGGTCAGGCCCCTCCTTCTGGGCAAAAAGGGCCGTCGTTCGTGGGCCCGTTCGCCTGCCGACCGGGGGCTAAAATTGCATACGGTCGGGGATTCCTTCCAGACAGAAGGCGCCAGGACCGGGAGCCCCGGCTGCGCGCGTAGAGCCGATCGCGGGGCACAAATAGCAGGCGAGAGCCGGAGGGTCAGGTCCCTCCTTCTGGGCAAAAAGGGCTGTCGTTGGCTGGCTGGCGCGCCTGCCATTCATGGGCTAAAATTGCATACGGTGGAGGATTCCTTCCAGACCGAAGGCGCCAGGACCGGGAGCGTCGCCTGCACGCGTAGAACCGATCGCGGCACACAATAACAGGCGAGAGCCTGGGGGTCAGGCCCCTCCTTCTGGGCAAAAAGGGCCGTCTTTCGTGGGCCTGCGCGCCGGCCGACTGGGGGCTAAAATTGCATACGGTCGAGGATTCCTTCCAGACCGAAGGCGCCAAGACCGGGAGCCCCAACAGCGCGCGTAGAGTCGATCGCTGGGCACAAACAGCAGGCGAGAGCCGGAGGGTCAGGCCCCTCCTTCTGGCCAAAAAGGGCCGTCTTTCGCTGCCCGGCGCGCCGGCCGACCGGGGGCTAAAATTGCATACGGTCGAGGATTCCTTCCAGACCGAAGGCCCCAGGACCGGGAGGCCCGGTTGTGAAGGTAGAGCCGATCACGGCGCACAAACAGCAGGCGAGAGCCGGAGGGTCAGGTCCCTCCATCTGGGCAAAAACGGCCGTCGTTCGTGGGCCAGTGCGCCGACCGGCCGGGGGAAAAAATTTCATACGGTCGAGGATTCCTTCCAGACCGAAGGCGCCAGGACCGGGAGCCCCGGTTGCGCGTGTAGAGCTGATCGAGGTGCACAAATAGCAGTCGAGAGCGGGAGGGTCAGGCCCCTCCTTCTGGGCAAAAAGGGCCGTCAATCGCTGGCCAGCGCGCCTGCCGGTCGGGTACTAAAATTGCATACGGTCGAGGATTCCTTCCAGACCGAAGGCGCCAGGACCGGGAGCCCCGGCTGCGCGCGTAGAGCCGATCGTGGCGCACAAATAGCAGGTGAGAGCCGGAGCGTCAGGCCCCTCCTTCTGGGCAAAAAGGGCCGTCGTTCGTGTGCCGGTGCGCTGGCCAGAAGATGGGCTAAAATTCCATATAGTAGAGGATTACTTCCACACCGAAGGCGCCAGGACCGGGAGCCCCAGCTGCGCGCGTAGAGGCGATCGCGGCGCACAAGGAGGAGGTGAGAGCCGGAGGGTGAGGCCCCTCCTTCTGGGCAAAAAGGGCCGTCGTTCGTGGGCCCGTTC
>NW_020922985.1:2185-2432 GCF_003984885.1 Neopelma chrysocephalum
ATTCCTTCCAGACCGAAGGCGCCAGGACCGGGAGCCCCAGCTGCGCGTGTAGAGCCGATCGCTAGGCACAAACAGCAGGCGAGAGCCGGAGGGTCAGGCCCCTCCTTCTGGGCAAAAAGGGCCGTCGTTCGGTGGCCGGCGCGCCGGCCGACTGGGGGCTAAAATTGCATACGGTCGAGGATTCCTTCCAGACCGAAGGTGCCAGGACCGGGAGCCCCGGCTGCACGCGTAGAACCGATCGCGGTAC
>NW_020922985.1:2532-3895 GCF_003984885.1 Neopelma chrysocephalum
CGGGGGCTAAAATTGCATATGGTCGAGGATTCCTTCCAGACCGAAGGTGCCAGGACCGGGAGCCCCGGCTGCACGCGTAGAACCGATCGCGGTACACAATAACAGGTGAGAGCCTGGGGGTTAGGCCCCTCCTTCTGGGCAAATTTGCCTGCTGTGCGTGGGCCCGTGCGCCAGCCGACCGGGGGCTAAAATTGCATATGGTCGAGGATTCCTTCCAGACCGAAGGCGCCAGGACCGGGAGCCCCGGCTGCACACGTAGAGCCGATCGCGGCGCACAAATAGCAGGTGATAGCTGGAGCGTCAGGGCCCTCCTTCTGGGCAAAAAGGGCCGTCGTTTGTAGGTCGGTGGGCCGGCCGACCGGAGGCTAAAATTGCATACGGTCGAGGATTCCTTCTAGACCGAAGGCGCCAGGACCGGGAGGCCCGGCTGTGATGGTAGAGCCGATCACGGCGCACAAGGGGTAGCCGAGAGCCGGAGCGTCAGGTCCCTCCTTCTGGGCAAAAACGGCCGTCGGTCGTGGGCCAGTGCGCCGGCCGGCCGGGGGAAAAAATTTCATACGGTTGAGGATTCCTTCCAGACCGAAGGCGCCAGGACCGGGAGCCCTGGCTGCGCGCGTAGAGCCGATCGCGGGGCACAAACAGCAGGCGAGAGCCGGAGGGTCAGGCCCCTCCTTCTGGGCAAAAAGGGCCGTCGTTCGTGTGCCGGCGCGCCGGCCGACTGGAGGCTAAAATTGCATACGGTCGAGGATTCCTTCCAGACCGAAGGCGCCAGGACCGGGAGCCCCGGCTGCGCGCGTAGAGTCGATCGCAGCGCACAAGGGGGAGGTGAGAGCCGGAGGGTCAGGCCCCTCATTCTGGGCAAAAAGGGCCGTCGTTCGTGGGCCGGCGCGCTGGCCAGTCGGGGGCTAAAATTGCATATGGTCGAGGATTCCTTCCAGACCGAAGGCGCCAGGACTGGGAGTCCCGGCTGCACACGTAGAGCCGATCGCGGCGCACAAATAGCAGGTGATAGCCGGCGCGTCAGGGCCCTCCTTCTTGGAAAAAAGGGCCGTCGTTTGTAGGCCGGTGGGCCGGCCGACCGGGGGAAAAAATTTCATACGGTCGAGGTTTCCTTCACGACCGAAGGCGCCAGGACAGGGAGCCCCGGCTGCGCGCATAGAGCCGATCGCAGAGCAGAAATAGCAGGCGAGAGCCGGAGGGTCAGGCCCCTCCTTCTGGCCAAAAAGGGCCGTCGTTCGTGTGCAGGTGCGTCGCCCGGACGGGGGCTAAAATTGCATGCGGTCGAGGATTCCTTCCAGACCGAAGGCGCCAGGGGAGGGAGCCCCAACTGCGCGCGTAGAGCCAATCGCGGCGCACAAGGGGC
>NW_020922985.1:3995-4672 GCF_003984885.1 Neopelma chrysocephalum
TCCTTCTGGCCAAAAAGGGCCGTCGTTCGTGTGCCGGTGCGCTGGCCAGAAGAGGGCTAAAATTGCATATGGTCGAGGATTCCTTCCAGACCGAAGGCGCCAGGACCGGGAGCCCCGGCTGCACGCGTAGAACCGATCGCGGTACACAATAACAGGTGAGAGCCGTAGGGTCAGGCCCCTCCTTCTGGGCAGAAAGGGCCGTCGTTCGTGGGTCTGTGCGCAGGCCGGCCGGAGGCTAAAATTGCATACGGTCGAGGATTCCTTCCAGACCAAAGGCACCAGGAGCGGGAGCCCCAGCTGCGCGCGTAGAGCCGATCGCGGCGCACAAACAGCAGGTGAGAGCCGGAGGGTCAAGCCCCTCCTTCTGGGCAGAAAGGGCCGTCGTTCGTGGGTCTGTGCGCCGGCCGGCCGGAGGGTAAAATTGCATACGGTCGAGGATTCCTTCCAGACCAAAGGCACCAGGACTGGGAGGCCCGGCTGTTCAGGTCGAGCCGACCACGGCGCACAAGAGGCAGACGAGAGCCGGAGGGTCAGGTACCTCCTTCTGGGCAAAAAGGGCCGTCTTTCGCTGCTCGGCGCGCCGGCCGACCGGGGGCTAAAATTGCATACGGTCGAGGATTCCTTCCAGACCGAAGGCGCCAGGACCGGGAGCCCCAACAGCGCGCGTAGAGCCGATC
>NW_020922986.1:0-3234 GCF_003984885.1 Neopelma chrysocephalum
CCAGGAGGAAGCCGAGCACACCCCTGTGCTGCCAGGGGCATTTTGGGGGCACTCCCGAGCCAGTCCCTCTGGAGGGATGGGCAGTTCCCAAGGACAAAGCAGAAGCACACTGAGGTGTCCAGGCTCTGTCAGGGTGGCAAAGCTGAATCCTGCAACCACTGTGGCCCTGCTGGAAATGATCTCTCTTTTCTAATATTTTAATGGTTTTATTTAACCTTTTAATTAGTTATTTGAATTAATCCTAGGAAGTATGTTAAATCGCTTTCAGCTTGCATTCAGCAGCATTTGAAATGAGCTGCTATTGTGGGAGCATGGCTTGGGAAAACACTGAAACTTTCAGTTTTGATAAAGTAACTCTGATAGGGAGAGAAAGATGTGTTGTTGAAGTTGGAAATCTAGCATGCACAATTTATGGACCATGAGGATATTTTACAGAAACCAGAAGGTAAAGAAGAGACTAACAGAAACTCAGTATATGTGATGGAAAGTCCCTACTGGGGTCAAAACATACTAAAAAGATTAAAAGTTTTGACTTCATTATATTAAATTAATTATATTAAATTAATCATAGAATCATAGAATCCGCTGGGTTGGAAGGGACCTCCGAGATCATCAAGTCCAACCCTTGATCCACTACCGCTGCGGTTACTAGACCATGGTGCTAAGTGCCACAGCCAGTCTCTTTTTAAAAACCTCCTGGGACAGAGAATCCACTACTTCCCTGGGCAGCCCATTCCAATGGCTGATCACCCTCTCTGGAAAGAAATTCTTTTTAATATCTAACCTAAACCTCCCTTGGCACAACTTGAGACCATGCCCTCTTGTCTTGCTGACAGTTGCCTGGGAGAAGAGACCAACCCCCACCTGGCTACAACCTCCTGTCAGGGAGTTGCAGAGAGTGAGGAGGTCTCCCCTGAGCCTCCTCTTCTCCAGGCTAAACAACCCCAGCTCCCTCAGCCTCTCCTCATAGGACATGTGCTTGAGTCCCTTTACCAGCCTTGTTGCTCTCCTCTGGACCTGCTCCAGCACCTCTACATCCTTCCTGAACTGAGGGGCCCAGAACTGGACACAGCATTCAAGGTTTGGCCTCACCAGCACTGAGTCCAGGCCAAGAATCACTTCCTTGCACCTGTTGGCTACACTGTTCCTGAGCCAGGCCAGGATGCCATTGGCATTCTTGGCCACCAGGCACACTCTGGCTCATGTTCAGTTTCTTGTCAATCCACACTCCCAGCTCCCTTTCTGCCTGGCTGCTCTCCAGCCACTCTGTCCCCAGCCCATCGGGCTCCCGGGGTTGTTGTGGCCAAAGGGCAGGACCCGGCACTTGGCCTGGTTGAACCTCATCCTGCTGGAATCAGCCCAACTCTCCAACCTATCCAGGTCCCTCTGCAGAGCCCTGCTGCCTTCCAGCTGATCGACACTCCCCCCCAGCTTAGTGTCATCTGCAAACTTGCTGATGATGGACTCAATCCCCTCATCTAAATCATCAATAAAGATATTAAACAGGACTGGGCCCGACACTGATCCCTGGGGACACCACTACTGACCAGATCCCAAATGGATGCAGCTTCATCCCCACCACTCTCTGGGCCCGGCCCTCCAGCCAGTTCCTAACCCAGCACAGGGTGCCCCTGTCCAAGCCTTTTCCAGGAGTGTGCCCTGGGAGACGGTGTCCAAGGCTTTGCTGAAGTCCAGACAGACACATCTACAGCCTTCCCCTCGCCCACCAGGTGGGTCACCTGATCATAAAAGGAGATCAGGTTGGTCAGACAGGACCTGCCCCTCCTAAACCCGTGTTGGCTGGGTCTGATCCCTTGTCCATCCTGTAGGTGCTGTGGGACTGCACTGAGGATGATCTGCTCCAGAACCTTGACAGGCACTGAGCTCAGGCTGATGGGCCTGGAGTTTCCCGGGTCCTCCTTCCAGCCCTTTTTGTGGATTGGTGTGACATTGGCCAACTTCCAATCACCTGGGACCTCCCCAGTGAGCCAGGGCTGTTGGTAGATGATGGAGAGAGGCTTGGGGAGCTCTTCTGCCAGATCCCTCATCACCCTTGGGTGGATCCCATCTGGTCCCACAGACTTGTGGGGATCCAAGCAGCTCAGTAGGTCACTGACTGTTTCCTTCTGGATTACAGGGGGCCTGTTCAGATTCTTATCTCTTTCTACAAGCTCCAGAAGCCAGCTGTCCTCAGGACAACCTGTCTTACTGTTGAAAACGGAGACAAGGAAGGTATTAAATACCTCAGCCTTTTCCTCATCTTTGATAACCATATTCCCGCCCATGTCCAGTAAAGAATGGAGGTTTTCCTTGCCCCTCCTTTTGCTATTGATGTATCTGTAGAAGGACTTTTTGTTATCCTTCAGAGGTGGCGAGATTCAGTTCAAGTTGCGCCTTCATCTCTCTAATTTTCTTTCTACATGACCTAACTATATTCCTAAATTCTTCCTGAGTAGTCAGCCCTTTTTTCCATAATCGAATCAAATTCATTGAGAACAACAAGGGCTTATATATGCAGTGCCAACCGTGAACGTCATCACATGTGACCTTCTCAACCAATCCCATTCGAGCGCTCCATTGAGCATGCGCAATAGAGCACCTGGGCACTACAAGTCCCAGAATGCCTTTCGGTTCTCTTCCGGTAACATTGACCGCCACAGGCAGAGATTTTCTGAAGGTTGGGGACATTCCCCACTCACAGTGGGGGAAACACCGCTGGTGATTTCAGATTATCCCACTCCCCTTTCTCCATGGAAGGCTAAGGTCCTTCTTATCTGCTCTCTCCTGGCAGGATTGCCGTGAGGAAGAACATTCCCTGTTAGCTGCTTAAAGAAGTTCAGTGTGGACACAATTAGGGGCATGAGTATATTTATATTTCCTAAATGTGCTCTGTGCTATGTAAAGGGAACAAGGCCTCCTGCTAGAGGGCAATGGCTCTCGTGCTTGCAGAACCCCTCTGCCTGCACAGGGGAGGTGCTCCCCACACGGGGCTGCTTTCCCAGTTGTAAGGAAAGACAGACAAGAAAGGCAGAGTGACGTGCCAGAGAGACACATTTGCAATGGCCCTGACCAAGGCAGGTGAGATGAATGTCACCGTGATGGGGGGGGTTGTTCCTGGAGTCCCACCCAGAAAAGCCAGGGCTCTGTCAGGTGTCCACACCCTGCTCACACCCCAGGGCTGTGCAGAGACACGAGTCCTTCCCTTGCACACACACAGAGTTCATGGCAGCAGGG
>NW_020922987.1:0-4704 GCF_003984885.1 Neopelma chrysocephalum
CCGCCTTTGAGGTGTCCATACGGGACGCTATAAAGGAACAGTTAAGGAAAGAGATAAAAGAATCCAAAGAATCAGCTAGCTACCTTACGTTGTGGCTGCTAATTGAAACAGAGAAATTTATAAGGACTGGAAAAAAAAAAAAAAAAGAAAAAAGAAAAAAAAAAAAAAAAGAAAAAAAAAAAAAGGAAAAAAAAAATTTATAAGGACTGCGAGTCAAGTTACAGTTTTAGCCTATGCTGCATAAGCGAGCAGCGAAACTGAAAGCAAAGAGAGCAAGTCAGTTTTTCAGCTTTTATTCATTATCTCAACAATCGTGCTACCGACGAATTTCAAAGAGCAGGCTTCTGCCCGATTGTCAGCCAGCGGCCCCAGCAGCAGTTCGTCCTTCAACAATTCTAGCTCTATGCAGGACGCCAGGGAAGCCACTGCCAGCTGTGCCTCCCCCCGCGGCGAGCCCTCCACCCCCCCCGCTGCCGTTTTTCCCGCCGCCGCTTCTAAAGCTGCTGCCGTGTTGCCGCCTGGAGTCGTACCCCGTCCCGCTGTACTGCCGCGTGGAGCCTGCCCCCCCACCTCTCCTGTGCCGGCGCTGCCGACCCGGGGCTCGCCCCAAGCTGCCTTAGCCAGAAGCCCCGCTGTTTCCGCCCGCCGCTGCCACGGCCCCCCCCCCCGCCGCCGTGTGCTGCCTCCGTGCGCTGTCTGTCCCGTCTGCCCTGCCTGCCCGACCGTGCCCGCCGCCGCTTGCTCGTTCGCGAAAGTGATTCCTGCCGCGTGGCCCAGACCCCCAGCTGCGGAGAGCCACCATCGCCCCCTCTCCCCGCCGAACCCGGCAAGAGGCGACTTCGGACCGACCGGGAAGGGGGGAAGAAGCTGCGAACGAGCCCACACCATCACGCCGCTGCTGCTGTCTGCTCCCCGTGTCATCGAGTTCTACATCCAGACTCCGAGATCAGACAGAGGGGCTCTGAGACCCAAATGCAGCTGTGAGAAAAGTTTTGCAAGTATCTGTGGCAGACAAAAAGTTACAACAACCAGAACTCTCTGCACCTCCTCTGCCATTGCCAGCTCCCTATATCCCCATGCAGGGACAGGTTTCCCCAAGCCCTTTTTTCCTGTAGTCTCCACCACCTCCACACAGTCCATTTAGGGAGGGGGGAGGGAGTCGGACCGTGCTGAGGGAATCTGTGAAAGTTTGGGGGTTTAGGGGCTAGCTCGAGTGGGGAAGGTCCAGACCAAAGATAAAAAGGAATCCTGTGAAATGCTATGATGGAGGGATAATTTGGTTGTTAACTCCTAATGCATTTTTAGTTATAACAGATGCAGGAGAACATAGAAACTATTAAGTCTTAGATTAGAAGATGCTAACAGAAGCTATATCTACAATTATTCAGTATAAGTTAAGAGAAGCTATATCTACAAGTATTCAGTATAAGTTAAGATTGAGCTATACTACATTTGTGTTACAGTATTTTAAGAATAAGTATTATCTCCAATAATAAGGACCCTTTTTTCTCTTAGCTCTTTAAGCTTTATCTCAGAATTCATTTCGTATAGACTGGACACACTAAAGTCTGTGAGAGTCTATGTTTTCCTTTGCACTGCAGTATTCTAGGTCTTTTGATGTGATGCTTTACCATATACACTTCCCAGATCTTTGACATCTAGAGACATTTCTATTTGTTGTGTATATAATTTTTTTTTCAAATGTCATGTGTTAGTGAGAATGAGTAAGGAAAAAACTCTTCTGGTCATAGTTTCCTTGTGCTTTCTTTTAAACCCTACCTTATTCATGTCAAAAAGATATCAGAATTAATTTCAGCTAAGATGAACAAACAAATCTGCATAAACATGTAATCAGTGCTGTCTTAACCCTTCTTCTGTCTGATCAAGTTTCAGTCTATACATCTCATTGTGATTGAGTGAAAAAGAGGTCTGAGGGAATAAGATACTTTTGTCCTTTACAGGAAGCACTTAGATTAACCTACTTTTTATTTCTTCTCCTTTTGCTATAAATTTCCACACGCATACAATTTAGCTTTCTTAAGACCTTGTTAAGGCTTGCATGAGACTTAATTTACAGCACTGTTAATTGAGAGGGTTTAGACATACAACGTTCCCTGAACGCTTACCTTATCTGTATGCTCATTTGAGCTAAGAAATCTGAAAAAGGATTTTTTTTTAAATTTAGGCAGATAGAATATTTTACAAAGCAAGCAAATGTTCTTGCAGCCCAGAGCAAATGTTACCGAGTATGACTTATGCAATATATGTACTTTTTCAGTGAGAAGGAGTAGAAGTTATAGACCTACTTTTTTATAACATTATTTTTGTGCTGACTATTCACAGTAACATACTACGCAGCACGAAACTCTCACTGAACACCTATAAACTCGGTCATGTGTACCATATCCTACAGTTAACAGAACTGATTATGCATTTCAAGCAAGCCTTATCTAAAAGTAAAACTTCTTACTGAGCTTTCTTCATCAGCTTCTATTTTCTTTATTTAACCTAATTGAAAGCCACTTTAAAATGCATTGCTGACATCACCATTTGGATAAGATTCTGAACTGATGGTTCTAAATTCCAAGCCTTTGACATGAATGAAAGTTCTTTTCGAAGCATGAAATTACCTTTTCTTGCAACTTCTTCTTTAATTTAAAATTGCTAATCCTATGAGACTGATTGTTCAAACATCTACTTGAGACTGAAGCCTACTTTGCCCATAAATATGGCACTGTTGTGAAGCAAGCATAAATTAATAAGTAACAATAAGAAAATCAGTGCATCATTCTTATGTATAAAATTGCTTCAATTTAACTATGCCAGTGCAATACCACCTTCCTTTTTTAGAACTGTGTATAGTACACATTGGTCTTTCTATAAGCTGTTCTAGGCAATAGTTTTGCAACTGAAGCAAGGCTACTGAAGCGTTTAATGCAGCTTGGATTATCACACTTCCAGTACTTCTGCAGTGCCCTAACATAAGACTACCTTCTTTGCCAGGTGTTAGTATCTACTTGCAATCTGCATATGCAGAATTGATAAATGCTGAGAAAAATTCTCACTGTTTGCAATCTTTAATCACTTCATCTGTAGAGAAACTATTTCTCTCTATATAATTTCTCTCACTAACATATGATAAATTTCGAAGCTTTTGGCTTAACCTGAACGGGAGTTCAGGATGAAACCCAATCTATGTAGTATAATTGTTGCAAACACCTCAAAAACATTGGATTGCCTGGGTAAGTTCTTTTGCCCACTACTGAAAACTGTGCTTTAATTAATATAGACCATCATTAGTGAGTACAGATTATGAGGTGCTCTGTAGAGTCCTCTCCCCTTATAGCAGTTGTGAGAGTAAAATGAACATTTCAAAAACATCCCATATTCTGCCCAAGTGGGAATATAAAAATACTTATGTCATCTTGGCCTTCATGCTATGTATCACATCTTGAATGGGATTTATTTCTTCAATCTTGTGGTTTCATTCTTTCCATAGATGATTCCTCAGCTTTGACAAAATCTATTGTTTTGTTGTAAAAATCAGTTAAACTCTTGGAGCTTTATTATGCATCTCAAAGTAAATATTGGTATATTGCTTTTCTTTTACAGATCACATTTGACTGAAAGCCTAAATGATCTGTAGGAATTCTTTTCTTTTCACCTATATATATTACTTTATGCTTATTAACAATTTGTACTTTTCAGCTGCAACAGTTTTTGTAGCACAACTGTAGGTTGTGATCAGAAAAGCAATACAAGCGATATGTGATGATAAGACAGCTTCGTTTTTTACTACAGTATGATAGAAATCAACGGAACCATTTGGACATTTATTGATCAGTTGCATTATGCAATTAATATCCATCCTGGCCTAGATGAAAATATACAGATGAAATTTTTAGACATGTTAACCTATAATTTTATCAGAATTGTTAGAAGATGTGGATAGTCTATACATACTGTGTTACAAAATGGAACTGTTATAGAATTTTGTTATTATCACAACGGTATTTGGTAAAGAGATTTCTAAGTTAAGAATTTTAAAAACACTTTCGCAAAAGCAGAAGTGGGGAAAGAGAAGGGTGTCAGCCCCATAGTTGACTTGCAAAAGTGTTTTCATGTGTTAAGTTTTTTGCACACAGGTGTTCTCTAGCTATCTGCATGATGGATGAGGTCTTGGAAAGAAGCTGTTGTAGCTAACAGTTGTTTTAATATTATTAGAACACAGTTAGAAAGTTTGTCTATCTGGTTAGTTTTATCTGTTTGGTTAAGAAACTCTAATAAGAATAAGGTATTAGAAAATTATTATAATTTCTTGGTTTGTAGAACACAGTGACATGGAACTCAAAAGTATGTCAGTGTGACAGTGTGTATGATGGTGGCCACCATGTGTATGTGAATGAACGAAAGTGTATGCATGCATGTGTGTGAACATATAAACACAAATACATAAACACCTTTGGATGAACAGATACACAGACACCTTTGAATAAACAGAAGACACATAACCCACAATTGAATAGAGTTCCATTTCCAGAAGTGTTTTAGGTTGAATAAAATTTTTTAAGAATAAACCCTATATTTAGAGAAGCACTTTTAAGTAAAATTTAAGAGCACAAGCCCTGAAGTTAATAAGTTGTTAAGTTTGTTAATGATAGTGATATAATTGTATGTAGATGTGTTTATTGAAATATTATGGGT
>NW_020922988.1:0-7804 GCF_003984885.1 Neopelma chrysocephalum
CTTCTTTTGTTCTTCATCTCCCTATTTTTGCTGTCCAAGGTCTCTCCGAGGTATGTGTCCCTGGCAGTGTTGTCATACCAGTGAGCTGTGCCCTGTGTCATGGGAAAGGGGACAAATGTTCTTGAGAATAGCACCAGTCCTGGCCCCAGAACCCCTCTGAGTGCCCAGGTGAGATGGTGCCCAGGCTGCTTTGCTGGTGTGGAATGAAAGGGCCAGGCCAGAAAGGCAGAGGAGGGTGATGGAGGAGACAGGGCCATTTGCAGTGGATGTGTGTGAGGCTGGGGAGATGAATGTCCCTGGGCCAGTGAAGGCTATTCCTGGAGTCACCTCCAGAAGTGTCAGGGCTCTGACAGGGCTCCAGAGCTGAGCTGGGCTCCTGCCCTGCTCACACCCCCAGGGCTGTGCAGAGACACGAGTCCTTCCCTTGCACACACACCCCCCCCCAGTTCCTGGCAGCAGGGGCAGTGTCTGCCTGGCTCCTGCTGCCACTGCCAGGGGCTGGAGGTCCCTCAGCCCTGCAGAGCCCCCACCCTGCACACTCACACACTTCAGCTCAACATTGGGGTTTTCCCCTCCCTGGCACTGCCCAGTCCAGCCCCTCCCTGGTCCCCCCATCTCCCTGCCCCTGCCCCAGCCCAGCAGAGCAGCACAGTCAGGTCTGGCCCTGCAGCAGGACATGGAGGCCATGGAGCTCAGGGACAAGCCCTCTGTGTCTGCAATGCTCAGCACATCATCAGCTCAGGCAGCTCCTGCAGCCCCAGGGCCAGGGCAGCCTCTTTCCATGGCCACTCTGCTCACACAGGGTGTCCTGCTCTTCTCCTGGCACATCCCATCTCCCCACAGAGCCTTTCCCCAGGGGAACACGTCTGTGCTGGCCTGAGCAGCCCTTCCTACACCCCCTGCCCGTGCTCCCCACAGCCCCCGAGCTGGGGGGGCTGCTCTGCAGAGCAGGGGGGCTGTGGGGCCCAGGGCCATGGGGGACTCTGTGGGGCTGTGCTGCTCAAGCTGGGAGGCAGAGCCAGCTGATGGTGGTCTGAACGTGGGCTCCGAAGGAGAGCTGGAAGTAGAAAAAGAGCAGCTTTGACAAGACAAAGTGCTGGTGCTCCCTGGCAGTGCTGCTGTGCTGGGACTTTTTCCTCCCCTATAACTTCATGCTGTTCTCAGAGTTAGGATCCTAGATAAACAAGGCACTGAATGGTAGTTTATTTTGTTTAAAACACAGAAATAGATGAATATACAGTCCATCATTTGCAGAGTTTCTACATCAAATTCAAGAGGTAAGCAGTGAATGAGGTGGGGGATGAATAATAAAATTTCACTGAGCACAAAATTATGAGAAGAGGAACCCAGTGACCACCACTAAAGAGTTGAGAAGGCAGGCTGGGCCTGTCATGAGTTACATTTTAAATGCTGCACAGAAGAAAACACAGAGCTTATTGTTGCTGAAAAACATCCAGTCATTATTTTCCTCAGGCCAGGTGAGAGGGCTTCAGGTGAGAAAAAAACGAAGTGCTGACAAAGATTGAGACCACGGCCAGGTGAGGGAGGCACGTGGAAAAGGCTTTGTGCCATCCCTGCTCAGAGGGGATCCTCAGCACAGCCCTGAAGATCTGCACATAGGAGAAAACTATGAAAACAAAACAACCAAACACTAAACAGACACTAACTCTAATGAGCCAAATTTCCCTGAGGTAGCCTGAGTGTGAGCAGGAGAGCTTGAGGATGTGTGGGATTTCACAGAAGAACTGGCCCAGGGCATTGCCCTGGCACAGGGGCAGGGAAAATGTATTGGCTGTGTGCAGCAGAGAATAGAGAAACCCAGTGGCCCAGGCAGCTGCTGCCATGTGGGCACAAGCTCTGCTGCCCAGGAGGGTCCCGTAGTGCAGGGGTTTGCAGATGGCAACGTAGCGGTCGTAGCACATGACAGTGAGGAGGGAAAACTCTGCTGTGATGAAGAAATAAAAGAAAAAAAGCTGTGCAGCACATCCCGTGTAGGAGATGGTTGTGGTGTCCCAGAGGGAATTGTGCATGGCTTTGGGGACAGTGGTGCAGATGCAGCCCAGGTCTGTGAGGGAGAGGTTGAGCAGGAAGAATCCCATGGGGGTGTGCAGGTGGTGGTCGCAGGCTACGGCGCTGAGGATGAGGCCGTTGGCCAGGAGGGCAGCCAGAGAGATGCCCAGGAAGAGCCAGAAGTGCAGGAGCTGCAGCTCCCACCTGTCTGCAAATGCCAGGAGGAGGAACTGGGTGAGGGAGCTGCTGTTGGGCATCTGTTGTTTCCTAGCACAGGGTCTGTTCAGGAAAGGAAAGGACAGTTAAGACAGACGTCTGTGAAAAAGCAACTCCATTTCTAAAAGAAATGAATGTGTCAAATGTCAACAAATGCACTGCCAAGGTGTCAGTTTTGCTCTGCTGCAGTGGGACATGGAACTCTTTTGATAGAGCTCTCACACACAACAAGGAATGTCAAATGTAACGGAGCTTGAGTACAAATGTTCCATCTCTACACCCACGACTCAGAAGAGCTGGGGCTGCAGAGCAGAAGCTTAGTCTGAGCTTAGAATAATTGTACCTGTGTTTCCTTTTTTTACCCTCACATCTGGGGAAGGTTCTTTTCCACTGCAGGAATCCTCATTTCTATGTCCCAGCACACAGTGCCCAGCAGAGCTGCAGGGAAGGGCCCCCAGAGCTGCCTGAACGCCCCCTCCCCCAGGCCTTGGGGGCACTTGCCCCTCACTCCCTGCCCAGGGCTCTGCTGCCTGGAGCTGTCCCTGCCAGCAGCTGCTTCCCTGGACCCAGGGCTGAGAAAGTGACACTGATGCTGCCTGTAAGAGTGTTTGGATGTCTGATACTTTCAGGTTAAATCCCCTCTAATCTAACAGAGTTCAAGATTCAGTGTTTCCTCCTGTGCTCAGAGATTAATTTCTCTGTCACAGTCAGCACCCAGACAACCCAGACTATAACACTGAAGGAACCAGTCTGTCTGTCTCTGCCTCTTGCAAATACCTCCTGGGAAATTTCCTGCTTTGATCTGGAGCTGTGACCAGCCCTCATCCCTGCAGCACACTTTGGAGATCAGAAGGACTCTGCCCTGCTCTGCCCTCCCAGGAGCTGTTCCTTCCCCACAGCCCTTCTCCCCCAGCCCCATGGCAGCTCCTTGGCCGGGCTGAGAGCTGCCCCTGGCAGGCAGCAGAGTCCCTGCCCCAGCACACAGAGCCCTGGGGGCAGGACCCTGCTCTGCACCACAGCCCTGGGCACCCCTGCCTGCACCCCCACCTTCCCAGCCCACAGCCAGCCCTGGCACAGGGAACCTTCTTGCCCTGGGCCTCTGAGGGGGCAGCAGCAAGTCCTGCTCTGCAGCAGCTTCTCCTGCTGCACCCCAGCAAATCCAGCACAGCCATCCTGACAGCTCCTGCCACTGCTGGCATTTGGCAGCTGGGAGAGGCACTTGCAGGAACTCCCCTGCACTGCTCTGCAGCCAGAGCCTGAGCGTGGCAAAGGGCTGGCAAGGTTCCTCCCCTGAGCAGCTCTGCCCTGTCCTCCCACCCCAGGATCCCTTCAACCTCCTGCTCCCTTCTCCTCTCTGCCCTTGCTGCCTGCAGCTCCTGCCGTGCTCTGCCATATAGCCACTTCCCCTGCACTGCAGCAGCTGGGAGAGTCCTGCTGAAAGATCCTAGAAGCTGTGAGATGAGCCAGCTTTAGGAGGTCTCTCCAGGAAGGCAAGTTGAACTTTCCTACAGCCAGAGAATTCTTCCTTCAAATCCTTGGAAGGTTCCTCCCATGGTGAGAGCTCCGTCACCTCCCAGCCCAGGCTGCCTCTCATCTCTCTGCCTTCTCTCCTGTGCCCTGGGTGCTGCAGGCAGTGCCCTCAGCCCTGCTGGGCTGTGCAGAGGAGCTGCTCACCAGCAGAGCCGTCTCTTTGAAGCTCTTCTTGGTTGCCAGGAGCTCCCTGTGTGCCAGGAGCCCAGCCCAGCTCAGCAGCACAGCAACAGCCCCAGGCAGCCCTTGCTCTGCCCCTCTGGGCTCCCTCCAGCTCTCCCTGGGGCTCCAGGGGAACCTGCTGGCACACAGCTGAAGGAAATCATGATGTTCCTTCTCTCAGCTGGGCACAGACACTTCTTTCAGCACTGTCATTTCTCCCAACAGACACAGAGTTAAGTTCAAGAGGCCCCTTTTCATGTCCCATCATTAGACAGGAAACCCAGACAGGGCCCAGGAGGGATCTCCTTCACCTGCACTGAGGGAAGGGACTCAGCTGAGTCAACAGAGGTGTCTCCTTGTGGCTCTGCAGACCTGGGGCCACAAGGACACTCAGCTCCCTCCACAACCCCCATGGGCTGGGATTCCTCCTGCCCCACTTCAGTGGGCCCAAAACAGGCCCCTGCAGGTGACTCCTTGTCCCAGCTGCCATGGGAATGAAGGAAGACCAAAGCCAGGAGTGACCTGCTGGGATACAAAGCCCTGGTTCCTTCTGAGGGGCCAGAGGTGACCGAGATTCCTGCTGGGAACTGCAGGCTCCAATGGAGCAGTTCCTAGGGACAGGGCAGCAGCTGTGGGATCTTCCTGGAGGCTGCTGGGACATTGCTTTGGCCAACTTCAGTGGCAGAAGGGGCCCACATGTAGGACAGGGCAACCTGTCACTGTTCCTTCTGTCCTGGGCAGCCCACAGAGGTGTTCAGGTGACCAAATGGAGTCAGGTGGCACAGGGAGAGAGGTCTCTCTGCTGTTCTTTATCAGGGTATTTTCTACATGTCCTCGGAGTACAATGGCAGTTGTCTCCTGGACATCCCTTCACTGCTGAACCTCATTCAGGGCAGTAGAGCCTGGATTGAACAGCCAAAGAGGGGCCTGTAGTGCCAGGGGAGGTGCCAGGGCTCTGCAGCACAAGTGCAGCAGCTGCCATGGACAGCACAGGGCCTGTGCAGGAAGCCCGTCCCCATTGCCAGCAGTTGTGGGACAGGCACCACCCAGGGCTTCTCAGACACATTGGGTGCCTTTGGGGCAGGGAGTGAATCCCAGCCCTGCAGGGACACAAAGGCTGTCCCTTCTCTGCCCAGCCAAGGCCGGGCCAGGCACGAGTCCAAAGCACATCAGCCCAGGCTGTCCACACTTGTTTCCTCCCTCTGTTGGCTCTGCTCTCCCCCAGCATTTCAGCAGCATGTGCTGATCTCCTCAGGGATCAGGCCTGTGATTTTCCCCCTGGGCCTGAGTCCCAGCACGTCCACCCCCAAGGCCATTGTCAGCAAAGCCTCTACACGCCCCAGCTCTCGGGGCTTTCGGAGCAGCTTTCCCCACTGCAAGTCTGTTCTTACCCCCGGTGCCCCCGCTGAGGGGCTGCAGCCAGACAGGCCCCAATGCCCTGCGTGTGGGGCACAGGCAGGAGGAGCTGCAGCCCCAAGTCATCTGCATCTGCTTGTCTCCAAGAGGAACCAAGAGGTTGCCATAGTAACTGACCATAGCAATGGGACTGTATAATGGTTGCCATGGTAACTGACAGTAGCAATGGCAATGTATGATGGTTGCCATGGTAACCGACCATAGCAATTGGAATGTATGATGGTTGCCATGGTAACTGACCGAAGCAACACGAGTCTATGATGGTTGCCATGGTAACTGACCATAGCAGTGGGAATTATGCTGGTTGCCACAGTCTCTGACTGTAGCAATGGGAATGTATTATGGCTGGTATGGTAACTGATTGTAGCGATGGGAATGTATGATTGTTGCCATGGTAACCGACTGTAGCAATGAGACTGTATGATGGTTGCCATAGGAACCGACTGTAGCAGTGAGTGGTATGATAGTTGCTATAGTAACCGACTGCAGCAATGGGAATTTCTGATGTTTGCCATGGTAACTGACCGTAACAGGGGAAATGTGTGGTTGTTGCCATGGTACCTGACTGTAGCAACAGGAATGTATGATGGTTGTCATGGTAACTGACTGTACCAGTGGGAAATATGATGGCTACCATGGTAACTGCCCATAGCAACGGGAATATATTCTGGTTACCATATTAACTGACCATAGCAGTGGGAATTATGATGGTTGCCCTTGTAACTGACTGTAGGAATGGGACTGTATGATGGTTGCCATGGTAACCGACAGTAGCCGTGGGAATGTATAATGGTTGCCATGGTAACTACCTGTAGCAATGGGAGATATGTTTGCTGTGGTGAGTGATTATAACAATTGGAATGTATGCTGATTGCCATTGTAACCGACCATAGCGATGGGAATATATGATTGTTGCCATGGTAACTGACCATAGCAATGGGAATCTATCGTGGTTGCAATGGCAACTGACCGTGGCATTGAGAATATATGCTCATTGCCATGGTAACTGACCGTAGCAGTGGAAAGTATGGTGGTTGCCATGGTAACGATCGTAATGACGGGAATGTGTGATGGTCGCCATGGTAACTGAGTGTAGCAATGGGAAGTATGATGTTTTCCATTGTAACTGACCGTAGCAATGGGAATGTATGATGGTTGCCATGGTAACCGACTGTAGCAACGCAACTGTATGATGGTTGGCATGGTAAATGACCATAGCAATGGGAATGTGTGATGGTTGCCATGGTAACCGACCACAGCAATGGGAATGTATGGTGGTTGCCATGTGTATCAGGGTGAATTTATGCTGATACTTTTGGTCTGTGTTTGGCCCAGACAACTGGAAAAGTTTTGTTCTTTCCCTGCCAAGTTTTGAGAAAACAAGCACTGATAAACGGGTACCTCGTCAATGGAGAGAGAGCTTCTTGTAGAAACTGTTTTATTGGTGTTCTGTGATTGGGTAATTGTCCTCCAAGGTTGCTTGAGGGAGAGACTGAGGAGGAGGAGGATGAAGGATGCCCCCAGACTCATTTGGAAAAGACCCCCCTAATGCAGATAGTATTAGATAATATAATATAGATAGAAGACAACCTGGATGCATCCTCGATCCAAGCATTGGCACCTCATTGACTATGTTTTGGTGCAACAGAGAAATGTTCGCGATGTTCGTCATACCCGAGTGATGCCTAGTGCAGAATGTCAAACAGATCATCGTCTTGTGCGTTGTAAACTTAACAGGCTGTGGGGATCAGTGTCAGGGCATGGCCTGGGAAGTGTCTTGAGCAGCCTCCTGTTTAACATGACCAGCGTTTTCATCCCCTTTTCTCTCTCTTTTCTCATAGCCATTATTTCACAAAATACCGTGATCTCACCATTTCCCTTCCTCTGATTCTTCCCTAGAGATCCCACCACAAGTCTTGCCCAGTCCCCAAATGTGCTTTCTTGGTGCCCATCATAAGTATCAGACCCCAAACAGAATCCCCCATCTTCAACTGGCAAGGTCATCCTGGGAGGCTCTGCCATTGAGCCATTTGGTGAAACTTTCACACAGAGATGTTGGAACTTTATTTGAATTGATTTTTTACCTTTTGGGTTTTCAGTGGCTTCTCAAAAAACGTGGTAATTCATGTCCTAGCAATAAAAATTCTTTGGAGAAGGAGTTTGGGACTCAAATAATCACAGAATGGTTTGGCTGGAAGGGACATAAAAACTCATGTGGTCCAAGTTTTCACTAGTTTACGCTGCTCTAAGTTCCTGACCTTGGACAAATTCAGGGATGGGACATCCTCTTCTGTTGCAGTTCTTGCAAAATTGGTAAGTATTTCTTCATTTTATCCAATATAAAGCTCCCCTATTTCAGTTCAAAGCCATTGCCCCGTTTTCTGCCACTACAGGCCTTGGTAAAACGTATCCCTGTGACTATCTTAGACCATGTTTTCATCTGCAGACACCTTGGAGAGTGCTCAGAGAT
>NW_020922989.1:0-3487 GCF_003984885.1 Neopelma chrysocephalum
TTCAGGGAACAAGGGGGTTCCCTGGGAATCTCGGCACTCAGGGCAGGTCTCCCTTCCCCTTTCCTGCCTTTGCCATCCCCACATTCCATTAAAATCCCTCTGAATGGATCCTGAGTGTCCTTTATCCCACACTGGTTTGGGTGGGAAGGGGCCTTAAATCCCATCCCATCCCATTCCATGTTCAGGGACACCTCCCGCTATCCCAGGTTGCTCCAACCTTTCCTTGGACACTGCCAGGGATCCAGGGGCAGCCACAGCTTCTCTGGGAATCACAAAACAAACACCTGCAGGACTCGTAAAATCTGGGAATCCACCGCTAAGGATCAACCCCCCCCTTGAAAACCCCCAAAATACATCAGCTCCCCTAAATTTTCTGGGAACAAACTGCGGCATCCCGAGAAAACCACGGCCTGTGTGCCCATTCCTGGTGGGAACAATCCCGGAATTCCCAAGGCGGGCAGGGATCCAGGGGAAGGGAGGGGAGGGAGGGAAGGACAGGAAGAGTCTCTGACCTGTTGGTGAAGACTTTGCTGTAGTTGAACACTTGGATCTCCAGCAGCTCCTTCCCGTCGATGTCCGTCCCCACCGGCCACCGGAATGTCTGGGATGGGGAGCACAGGGATGGTCAGGGACATTCCAGGGGGGATAAAAGGAGGGATAAAGGGCAGCTGCCTCCATCCCCGGGAAAAATTCCAGGGATTTCTGGCAGGGATATGGCCAAGAACACTATCAGGGCGGAGGGTTATATGAATATGTAAATAAGGAGATAATATAAATATAGATATGTTGGATAAATGGGTGTGTGTAAAATATGTACATAAAAGACAGGCCAAATATATAATTATAATAGATATATTTGTATATATTATATATTTATATTATATATTTTATAAATATTTATATATATAAAATATATGTTTTTATGTATTCTATATATTATATATTATATATTTATATATAACATATTAGAGATTTATATATAATATATAATATATATTTTTACATAACATATAAAATATATTTTATATATTTTTATATATTTTATATATATTTATATATATTTATATATATTATATAATATATATTTTAATATATATTTGTGTATATATTTTATGTATTATGTATTTATATATAGCTACATATAAATATATAATATTTATTTTTATATACATTTTTATATATTTTTATGTGTCATTTATTTATATATAAAATATATTTTATATATAATATCTATTTTTATATATAATATTTTTATATATATTTGTATATTCTTTATATATTATATATTTATCTATAATACATATTTTTATATATTATATATGTATATATATTTTATATATTATATATGCGTATAATAATACTTGTACATTATATACATATAAACATATACATATTACATAGTTATATAAATATATGTTTGTATGTTACATTATTATATAATTATATAAGTAATATTATATAGCACCGTATTATTATACAGAACTATATAAGTAATATTATAAACCATCCCATTATTATATAAAATTATATATTCTGCATATAATATAGAATTATAAGTAATTATATATTATATATTGTTATATCATTACATACACTTACCATGTGCATGTATCTCTATAAGTATATTTATTATATATTTATTATGTATATATAAAATATATAATATATTGAAAAATATATACTATAAATATATATTTGGCCTGTCTTTTATGTATATATTTTACACATACCCTATATATATATATATAACTCCTATATATATAGTATATATATCCAATGTATATATACTTATATTATCTTCTTATTAATATATTTATTATTTTATATTTATTATATTGCCCCCTGCATTTATCACACCCTGTGCCTCTGTATTTATATTCACAGATGGATCAATATATTTATATTATCTCCTCATTTATATATTTATTATTTTATATTTCTTATATTGTCCCCTGCATTTATCACACCCTGTGCCTCTGTATTTATACTCACAGATGCATCAATATATTTATATTATCTCCTCATTTATATATTTATTATTTTATATTTCTTATATTGTCCCCTACATTTATCACACCCCCGTGTCTCTGTATTTATATTCACAGATATATTTATATTATCTCCTCATTTATATATTTATTATTTTATATTTATTATATTGTCCCCTGCATTTATCACACCCTGTGCCTCTGTATTTATATTCACAGATGTATCAATATATTTATATTATCTCCTCATTTATGTATTTATTATTTTATATTTTATATTAAATATAAATATTTAATATTTTATATTTTATTTATTATTTTATATTTATCTTTATTTTATAATATTAAAATATTATTTTATTATTTATTATATATTTTATATTTCTTATATTGCCCCCTGCATTTATCACACCCCTGTGTCTCTGTATTTATATTCACAGATGTATCAATATATTTATATTATCTCCTCATTTATATATTTATTATTTATATTTATTATATTGCCCCCTACATTTATTACCCACCCCGTGTCTCTGTATTTATATTCAGAGATGTATCAATATATTTATATTATCTCCTCATTTATATATTTATTGTTTTATATTTTATATTAAATATAAATATTTAATATTTTATATTTTATTTATTTATATTTATTTTATAATATTAAAATATTTTATTATTTATTATATATTTTATATTTCTTATATTGCCCCCTGCATTTATCACACCCCTGTCTCTGTATTTATATTCACAGATGTATCAATATATTTATATTTCCATATCAAGCATTTCCAATCCCGCATTTAAATGAAGCATCTGAAGCCCTGCTGGGAAATGGCTGATCCAGCAGAATTCCCGGCAGGAATCGAGGCCTCTCCGGATCCTTCCCAGCTATTTCTGTGCCCTTTTTAATTCCCTGGCGCTGACTCAGGGAAGGAAATGGGAGAAAAACCCCGGAATAGGAGAGGAAGAGCAGTGGGATGGATCCCAAATTCCCACCCCCGGGAGCCGGCCCAGCCTTGTCCTTTGTGTTCCCATTCCCCTTTCCCAGGGATTGGCTCAGTCCACAAAGGCAGCAACGATCCCAAAATTATTGGGATCCACTGCTTGTTCCCGTTCCCATTCCCCATTCCCAGGGATCGGCTCGGTCCATAAAGGCAGCAGCAATCCCAAAATTATTGGGATGCACTGCCCGTTCCCATTCCCCTTTCCCAGGGATTGGGCCGATCCATAAAGGCAGCAGCAATCCCAAAATTATTGGGATCCACTGCCTGTTCCCATTCCCCATTCCCAGGGATTGGCTCGGTCCATAAAGGGAACAGCAATCCCAAAATTATCGGGATCCACTGCCCGTTCCCATTCCCAGGAATTGGCTTGGAACATAAAGGCAGCAGCAATCCCAAAATGATCGGGATCCACTGCCTGTTCCCATTCCCAGGGATCAGCTCGGTCCATAAAGGCAGCAACAATCCCAAAATTATTGGGATCCACTGCCT
>NW_020922989.1:3497-3982 GCF_003984885.1 Neopelma chrysocephalum
TTCCCATTCCCCTTTCCCAGGGATTGGGCTGGTCCATAAAGGCAGCAGCAATCCCAAAATTATTGGGATCCACTGCCCGTTCCCTTCAGCTGCTCCCATTCCCCATTCCCAGGGATTGGGTCAGTCCGTAAAGGCAGCAGCAATCCCAAAATTATTGGGATTTAGGTCGGAAAACCCCCGGAGTCCAACCCTGAGCCGTGTCCCCAAGTGCCACTTCCACAGGGATTTTCCATCTTCCCAGGGAATGGGGACTCTCCTGACCTCCCCTGGTGCCACCAGGCCCAGCAGGGATCGTTCCCTTTGGGAGAAGCTGCTCTTCCCGGATCAGGAATTCCGGCTGTTCTGAGCTGGAGACGGGAAGCCCAAGCACCAGGGACAAGATTCCTGCCGGGATCCTCCCGGTGCTTCCTGGTGTTTGTGGAGCTTCAGCAGCTCCACGGAGCTGGGAAGGGGCTGGAGAACCGGGAATGGCTGAGGGAGCTGGG
>NW_020922989.1:3992-5441 GCF_003984885.1 Neopelma chrysocephalum
AACTGGGAATAAGGGAGCTGGGAAGGGGCTGGAGAACCGGGAATGGCCGAGGGAGATGGGAAGGGACTGGAGAACAGGGAATGGCTGAGGGAGCTGGGAAGGAGCTGGAGAACTGGGAATAAGGGAGTTGGGAAGGGGCTGGAGAACCGGGAATAGCTGAGGGAGCTGGGAAAGGGCTGGAGAACTGGGAATGGCTGAGGGAGCTGGGAAGGGGCTGGAGAACTGGGAATAAGGGAGTTGGGAAGGGGCTGGAGAACAGGGAATGGGAATGGCTGAGGGAGCTGGGAAGGGGCTGGAGAACCAGGAATATCTGAGGGAGCTGGGAAGGGGCTGGAGAACCGGGAATGGCTGAGGGAACTGGGAAGGGGTTGGAGAACCGGGAATGGCTGAGGGAGCTGGGAAGGGGCTGGAGAACAGGGAATAAGGGAGCTGGGAAGGGACTGAGTTGGGAAAAGCCCCCCAGGAAGGAGGAATTTCCCCCCTCGAGGGAAGGCAAAGCTGAGCCACGAGCCCAGCAGGATTTTCCCAGCGGAGACAAACTTTCTTTCCCTGAAAATTCAGCGCCGAAAACCTGGAATTTCGACCTGTTTTTTAACTAATCCCCCCCGGAGGAATCGCTGTTCCCATCCCACAGCCCAGGATCCCATCCCAGGAGAAACCCCGGAGCGGACACAAACCGGGAGGAGGGGGGGGTTAACCCGGCCAGGGAGCCCCTGGAATTCGCCCCCGGGAGCGGGAATTCCCGGGATAAAAGGGGAGGAGAAGCTCCCTCACCTCGTCAAAACGCGCCTCGTCCTCGCAGTTCTCCAGCACGCGAGTGTAGAAGGAGAGCCCTGGGAAGGTAAAAACAGGGAAAAAACACGTGGATTCCAGGAAGGGGAATTCCGGGAGACCCCGGGATCGGGACCTGCGGCCCGCGGGAGGCTGGGAAAAGGTGGAGGCGGGAGAGCTCCGCGGGAATGGGGAGGGGAAAGGGGGTCGATCCCGGTCCAGCTCCCACCCTCGGGCACCAAACGCCTCATTAACCGGCCCCAAGGTTAATTATCCTGCAGGGTAATTAAGGTTTGCTCTGCAGGGTAATTAAGGTTCGCCCCGCAGGGTGTTAATTGGGGGGTAAATCCTGTCCCGGGGGGGATCCTGGAGAGGATCCGGGAGCTCCCGGAGTTTCCGGGTGTTGGGAATGCGGGTCTGCACAGCCCGGGAGGGTGATTCCCATCCCGGGAGGGTGATTCCCACCCCAGGGGTGGGATTTTGGAATTGGATTTTCCCCCGGGAAAGCAGCCCCGGCTCCCGCACGGAGCAGAGGATCAGCGGCGGCGTGGGATGGGTTGGGTGGGAAGGGATTTTAAGGATCATCCCATTCCATGGGCAGGGACATCTCCCGCTATCCCAGGGAATCCAACCTGGCCTTGGACACTCCCAGGGATCCAGGGGCAGCCACAGCTTCTC
>NW_020922990.1:0-16171 GCF_003984885.1 Neopelma chrysocephalum
GAGTGCAGGCAGACAAAGGCTCTGGGCAGGCCCCTGCAATGCTGAGCAAAGCCTGCCTTGGTTTTGTGGAGCACAAAGACCAAGGCCTGAGCCCCAGGCCCTGGCCCAGCAGATCCTGTCCCTCCCGGCTGGCTCAGGGCTGTTTGGGAGGCAGTGGGATGGGAGAGGGAGGAACCAAGGCCCAAAACTGGGCAACCCCTGCCAGGCTCCTGAGGGAGGGGTAAGGCAGAAACAAGGTGCAGAACCTGCCAGGAAAGTTGCTTGTGGTGGCCTGAGTGGCAGAGGCAGCTGCCAGAGGCAAGGGGACAAAGGCCTGGGTGCCTTTGGGCCTTGCAGCCCTGCCAGAGCCCTTGGCCATCTCTCCTGCAGGCTGTCCTGGCCTGGCCCTGCTGCTGCTCTGGCCTTGCAGGCTGCACACACCCCTCCTGCTTTCCCACCCCCCTCCCAGCAGCATTTCTAGACCCTCCCTGATGTCTCTGCACCAGCTCTGGCTATTGCCTGGAACACAAAGCCATGGGATGATCCTGAATCCCTCTGGGTGACCTCTTGCAGCACAAGGGTCCCCGTTGAGTGACATTTCTTTTTCCTCACCTTCAGTCCCAACCTTCAATGCTACTCTTTGTGGTGATTTCATTCATTTCCAATACAGAGAAAAGCTCCATCCTGTCAGATCTCCTCTAGATCCTCTCCAGTTCTTCCTCATTCCTCCAGAATGGGGAGCCCCACACCCAGACAGACCAGTCCAGATGTGGTGACCCCAGGGCTGAGTCCAGGGGGGTGACAACTCCCTTGTCTGGCTGCCCACACTCGCCCTAAGGCAGCCCCGTGTGCAGTTGGCCTTCAGTCAAGGGGCCATTCTGATTCTTTGTAAAGTCATAGAGTCAAGTGGCACTGTGACACTGCAGGGCCTCGTGGAACTAAAGGAATGCAGGGACACTGTGGAATCTCATGGAACCAAGGGACCATTGTGACATGTGGGGTCTCTTTGGAACAAAAGGAACCCTGAGATATCTCAGACCCTCATGGATCCAAGGGGCCACTGTGCCTCCCGAGAACTCCATGGAATCAAGCAGAGCCGCTGCCTCCCCCCCCCGTCGCACGGACCGGAGTCGCCGGCTCTGCCCCGCTTGGACACCTCTGGAGTCAGCGTGTTCTTGGGCAGCACAACTTGTCTCAGACCAGAGAATTTCCCAGATTTTGCTTTGCCCCCTCTTTCCCCTGGTTTTGTTTTTTGTTCTTTGTTCCTTCAGTAGGAAAAGAGGGAAGGGAGGCACGTGTTGATCCCTGTTTTTATCTGTTTACAAAAGGGAGTTGGGTCGGGAGGGGAGAGAGGAGGCAATTTCTCTCTCTTCTGTTGCTTTGAACTCTTCTCTTGGTATTGCTGGTTTTGCTGCTACATTTCTTGTCAGTAAACTCTTATTTTATTCACTTATACCTCCTTGTATTTTGTCTCCCTGTATTGGTGGGGAATAAAAGGGGAGTGAGTTCATTTTTTTGGAGTTCCCGCCCCAATATGTGTCTTTAAACCAGGACAGGTTGCTCAAGGGCTCCCTGAAATTTGGTATCATCCACAAAGGACTGGAAAATACATTTTGTCCCATTAGAGAGATCTTCTGCATTGGTGTTCAAGGGCTGGTCACTGAGGGATTTCACCAGGGAGTTGCTGGCAAGAGGACATTGTACAATGGATTTTATTTGACACTCTTCATTCAGCCAACTTCCCACCCACCACATCTTCCACTTCTTCAGTCCAACTCTCACCAATCTGGCTAAAAGGAGACCACAAGAGGCCATGTCAAAGGCCTTGATAAAGTCTGGGCACACAACATCCTCTTGTATTTTCTCCCACAGGGGTTCTGCAATCCCTGCCTTGTCCTTCCCATGCCTGGAAATGGCTGCAGGAGGACTTGCCATATCCCCTTCTCTGCTGAGCCTGAGCAGTCTGGAACTCTGCCAACCCTCCTTGGTGCCCTGTTTGCAGACTGGTTCCATGTCTGCCTTTGCCAAGGCCCCAGGAAGCTCTGGGATGGCTCTGGCCTTTCCAAGGGTTTGGGAGAGGTCTCCCAGTGACACTGCCCAGCCTTCCCAGTATCCCTGACACCAAAACCTTTTCCATATCCCACACTTCCAGAGGAGTGCCCAGGACACAACACAGGTTGTCCTGGTGGTTCTGGAGAATGAGAAGGGATTTCTTCCTCGAGGCCAACCCCTCCAATTGGATTTGAGTGCAGCTGAAAGGTTTCCTCAGCATTTTGCCCGGTGCCTCCCTGCCCTGAAGGTTTCTGGCCATCAGGCTGGAGCTGAGGGGGTTGGGCAGGTGCCTGAGGAGGGTGTAGAACAAGGGCTGTGTCCAACTCTGCCAGGAGGGCTGTGCTGGGCAAGGCTGAGGAGGCTGCAGAAAACAGTGGCCCTGGGGAGGTGAGAGGAGCAGGTGGAGAGACCTTGTGCCTGCCCATGCTGGGCAGGAGCTGCCCCAGGATGGCAGCTCTGAAGCACTCACAGGATGTCCCTGTGAACAGGAGGGGAAGACTGGATCTGAAAAATGAAACCTGGGAAGCAGAGAGCAGGAGTGTCATGGTGACACTGCAGGAGAGTTCCAGCCCTGGAGCAAGGTCACAGAAGAAGTGACCCAGTCCATGCAGTGGCCTCAGAAGATCCCACAGCATCCTGGAGATGCTGGAAGGGAGCCCAGCTCTGCTTCACAAGTTCCCAGGGCCTGTCCCTGCCTGTGCTCAAAGGGCAGTCCTGCAGCGTGCTGTCCTTTAGGAAATCTGTAACCGTTCGTTAGGATAGATTCTCGGAATAAAGACAAGTGCAACATACATTCAAACGCACAAAATATTTTTTTGTTACAGTGAGAATAATAATAATAATAATCAACTTAGCAAAGAGAATCAAGAACTAAAAAGAATACAAAATAACTACCTTATCAGGTGGCATTAAAACAAATACGATGAAAGGCATTTAATACAGTATTAACTAATAAAAAGGGAGTTAAAGGGATACCAAAAAAAAGGATCTTAACACAATATTACAGATAATTATTAACATGATATTGGTTAGTAAAAAGGGAAATTAAAAGGAAAATACTATGGACAACTTTTAATAGAGTATTAACTAAATAAAGGGGAATTAAGGGGAAACTAAAAGGATATAAAACATTTGCTTTCTCATTTGCTTCCTATCAATAAACTGTGCTTACCCACACAGACAGGCCAGGGCTGCCAGGATCTGCAGCAGCTGGTCGGTGCCCATGCTTAGCGGGCGTCCCCACGGAGGAACAGTCTCGAGTGAAGGATGAGCATCGCTCACCCCAGCAGTCCTGACACCCCATTTTAGCAGCTCTACATTACACCACATAGGGCCAGTACGCAGTATAAGGTGATGCCTGAGTGGCAGCCAAACCCCACCTGTTCATCACCTGATAGCAACAGTCTGCGCATGCCCTGCTGTAGGGCAAGGGGCGAGCGACCCCTGCCCACACAATCTTCCTCTCACCATCATCTTTCTCACCCCTATGGACGACCTCTCCAATTGTGTTTCAAGGGTATTTGTGTCCATCTTGCAGCATGGAGCCAAGCCAAGAAGGAACTCAGCTCTGATCATGAGGGACATCAAGTTGACTTGCTAAAAAACACAATGGACTTTTCAGTTAACTTGTGCCATAAAGTTACATTGTACAGCACTCTGGCTGGTTTCACATCCTAATATAATTTCTTTCTCACACATCTATGCTCCACTGATCATCTAATTCAAAAGTATCCCCCTTACAGCATTGCAGGTCCACGTTGCTTGATTTAATGAAGATGTTGCTTGATTTACTGAAGGTATTGCTTGATTGAATGAAGGTATTGCTTGATTTAATGAAGACAGGCTCTTTGTTTATCTTGGGAGCATTAAAAGTTTTACATCCTGGATTCATGTCTGGCTGGAATTCTGGAGCTGATACCTTTAACCCAATGCTGGTGTTGGGTGTTGCAAACATCCTGGCTGAGTGATTTTTTTTTCCTTTTAGCTGCAAGCAAGCTTTTCCTCTGCCCAGTTACATCTAATACAATGTCTGTGGATGTTCTCCAGTAGGGAGAAGGGTGATTTCTGGATTAACAGTTCCCTGGAAATAAGAAACTCTTGGTTTCCAGGTGTCCTGCAGGAAGCCAGGTTTTTTGGTCTTGATTTGCTAATTGAACCCCTGGAAATAGCCATGAAGGTAATTTGTTTGAAGACCTGAATGCACCTGCCCTGCTCTGGCAGGGGATGTGTAATTTAGTGCTGTCTGTGTCAGCTGTTGAACAACGTTCCCAACAGAATTCCCAGCCAGCTGAGGATCACTCTCCCACCTCTCAGAAGGAGTTGGTCCGGTTCCTGCTGGCAACACCCACCGAGTCCGAGCTGCACTGTCAGCTGAGAACACATTTCTCTTTCTAACAAAGTTCTAGGAATTTCTTCTCAACATCTCATCTAAACCTCCCTCTTTTCTATTAAACCCACTGCCCCCTGTGCTGTCCCTCTCTGGAGTGTTGGTGTCTGGTGCTGGAATGTGGCAACGTGAAATGCAAACAATGTGTTCTCTTGGACTGAGTTTGGATTCTGAGCTGTGGCACAGTGACCTTGACTTGGAATTCCAGGGTGGTTTGGGCTGCATTCCTGCTTTCGGGGGAAGCTTTCCTGGAGGAGCAATTTGTTGAAATGTAAAATGAACGAAGGACAATTTTTGAGAGCTTTGCATTTATATTTCATTAGTCTGAAGTAGTAGAATAAATGGTCTTGTGTGTATTTATCTGTATAGAATCATGGAATGGTTTGGGTTGGAAGGGACTTTAAAGGTCTTTTCATTCCACCCCCTGCCATGGGCAGGGACACCTTCCACTAGACCAGGTTGATCCATCCTGTCCTTGGACACTTGCAGGGATCCAAGGGCAGCCACAGCTTCTCTGGGAATTCCATCCCTGCCCCTCCCCACCCTCCCAGGGAAGGATTTCTCTCCGGTCTCCCTTCTAACCCTGTTTAAAAACCATTGTCCCTTGTCCTGTCCCTCCAGGCCCATATCAAAAGTCCCTCTCCCTCCTTTTTCTAAGCCCCCTTCCCTGGTGAGGTGTCTTCAGCTCCTCCCAGGACCTGTGTGTGTCTGTATCTATCTTGTATCTGTCTATATTTCTAGACAGGATATATTTTAATACATTTCTATCCATAGATTTATACCTAGATATTTATACACTGTAAATATTAATGCACACCTATCTACACAATGATGTTAACTTTGTGTCCAGACCTACCCCTTCCCCTCTGTAACCTTTTTGGGGGGTTTATTCCTCGGGATTTCCAGGGTCTCAGTTTCAGTGGAGCGGATCTTTCCCACCTGGATCTTTGTTAAATCAACTTCAAGATGGCCAATCTGAGCCGCTGCAACCTGGCCCGTGCCAACCTGTGCTGTGCCAGCCTGGAGAGGGCTGACCTGTCAGGCTCTGTGCTGGATGGAAGAGCTGCTGCAGCTTGGGAGGGCTGGGCTTGTGTTAACAGAGAGGAGCTGGAACAAACAGAGCGGTGTAAAACATCGAGTTCTTAAATATATTCTAGAGTTGTTCTGGTTCCCAAAGCTTTTACACTTCCTCACAGTAATGATTTAATGGGATTGACTCCCAAAGCAGAAATTAAAAGTGTCTTCTTGATTGTCTTTGGTGTTGTTCTTCCGGCTCTCACTGACTCCTGTCTGTGCCAGTGTGCCAACCTGCCAGGGGTGAAGATGCTGCGCTCCAATGCAGAGGGAGCGTCCCTGAAAGGCTGCAACTTTGAGGACCCATCAGGCCTTAAAGATAATCTGGAAGGTAAGAAGCTTTTGCCTTGTGAATCTGTGCCAACTGAAGCCTGTGTTTGTGCATTTCTATGGCCCGGAAAAGGTCCAGCTGTGGTTTGTCCAACCCTGAGAAGGGCCCACAAGGGCTGCACTGAGTCTGTGACCATCTCAGCCCAAAATCCCCTTGTCCTCCTCCAACTCAAAAAGCTCTGAGGCAGCACCAGTGTGGAGCTGCTGTGTTTCTGACTGTTTTTCCTCACAGAACTCCTTTTTGTGTGTGTTCCAGGTGCCAACCTGAAAGGAGTGGCCATGGAGGGCAGTCAGATGACAGGAATTAACCTCCGAGTTGCAACGCTGAGAAACGCCAAACTAAAGAACTGTAACCTCGGGGGAGCAACGTTGGCAGGAACTGATTTGGAAGTGAGTTGGGATTCATTTTCCATCCTATTCCTTTCTATCCTGTAGTCAGCTGGTAACTTGGGGGATTGCTGGCTTTTGGCTGAGCTCTCCAGCTTCAGAGTACAATGGAGTTCAGGTAAATGGACTTCTTTTAATCCCCTCCCCCCAAATAGCTTTGACCCCCCCAATGCCCCCAAGACCCTTTTAACTCCCCCAAATGCACCCAAAGCCCCCCAAACCCCCCCAAATCTCCCCCAGCCCCCCCCCTCATATCCCTTCCAATCCCCCCCCAAAGAGGGATCACCCGGCACCCTGGGACAGGAACACAGTGGGCTGTACTGAGGGCACTGGGCTGTACTGGGAGGGCACTGGGGGGCTCAGGTGTCCCAAGACATCGTGGCCCAGCTCTAGGAGAGAGCTGGGGAGCAGTGAGGAGGTACTGGTCTGTCCTGGTTTGTACTCCTCAATCCCCAAAGCCCCTCCCCAGCTCCCCCAGGACCCTCCCGCACCCCAAAGCCCCCCAGGCCACCCCAGGCCCCTGAGTTGGTCCTGCTGCCCCTTGAGCATCTGCAGCTGCTGCAGAACCAGGCATTTCATCAGCAAATGTGCAGGTGACACCAAGCTGGGGGTGTGTTGATGTGCTGGAAGGCAGGAGGGCTCTGCAGCACAAGTGGTGGGAGGAGAGGCTGAGGGAGCTGGGGTTGTTGAGGCTGGAGAAGAGGAGGCTCGGGAGACCTCCTCGCTCTCTGCAACTACCTGCAAGGAGGTTGTAGCCAGGTGAGGGTCAGGCTCTTGTGCCAGGAAGCAGCAGTAGGAAAAGAGGGCTTGGTCTCCAGAGCTTGACTCACCACAGACTTTGCAGGGAAATCTGTACTGGCAGCCCAAGTATGTCACGATCCCCCTGCGTTCCCCCCAGGATATTTGGGGCGAGTTCCCCCTTCCTGGGCACCCGTGGTATGGGGGGTGATTGTTCTTCTGCTGTTGCTGTTGCTGCTCCGCCCCATCCCTGCTCTTCTTGCCGCTGTCAGGTGAGCAGAGCGGCCACGATGGGAAAGGGGCAAGAGAAGCAACCCAGGAGCCTGAAACGGGGGAGCGGACAAGGGGAAGCCTGGACAGTGGGGACCTCTGGGATCCCCGGGACAACAAAGTGGAGAATGTGGAGAGGAGGCATGTCTGGGAATGTGGAACCCCTAAGGCGAGAGTCAGAGGAGAAGGGGACCCTTGGGACCCCCAACACTCCCAGCATCCCTAAGTGGGACCCCCAGCAGCCGGACAGGAGAGACCTTCTGACACCAAGAGGGGAGATATGAAAGATGGGTAATTTCTGGGAGAGATTTTTTGGGCTAAGCTTCGTATTTTTAGCTGAAATTCAACATTTTGCAGTTTTGGGGGCTAAGGGTCTTCTTGCTATTTCTGAGGCTTTTTTACCTGAATCTCGGTGGTTTAGGTTTTTCTGGGCTGACTCTTGGTGTTTTGGAGGTTTTTATGGTCACAGGATGCCTGGTGAGTTCTACAGATGGACTTGGGCAAGAGGAACCCCCAAGCCAACGCGCTCAGCCCTTGTTTTCTCCCCCATCAGGATTTGTCCTTCCCAAAGCTTGGGCGGATGGAGGAGGAGGCTGCGAGGAAGAGGAAGATGCCTTGGGCCCCCCAGGCAGGTGAGGAGGAAGTCAGTGGCCCTTTGGGCCGGTGTTGTGCTGGCTCTGGAAGCCGAGCATGGCCCCCGGCTGCAGGACAACCCCGCTGCCGCCGCCGTCCTGCCGGGGCCGGAGTTGGGGACATGTCCTTGGCCTTCCCTGTGGGCCAGAGGCAAATCCCCTCCCTGTTCTTCTTGCTTCCTGCCCCAGGCCCCGAGCTGAGGATGGAGAGCCCAGAGGACAAATCCCCCCAGCAGAAGCTGGTGGGAGAGGCCATTTTGAAGGGCTCCACAGCGCAGGAAGGCAGCGGGGAGGAAAAGGGCCGGAGATCCCTGCGGAGGAGGGGCTCCAGAGCCAGCCCAGGGTGCTCTGAGGAGGAAAGACCCAGTGCGTGCCAGGAAGGCAGCCAGAGCTTGAGGCGGAGCTCCGACCTGGTGGTCCCTGAGCAGCCTCCCAGCTTGGAGAAGCCCTTCAGATGCTTGGAATGTGGAAAGAGCTTCAGGAAGTGCACCAAACTCCTCACCCACCAGCACATCCACACTGGGGAACGGTCCTACACGTGTAGGGAATGTGGGAAAAGCTTCAGGGACAACTCTTACCTTTTCAAGCACCAGCGCATCCACACTGGGGAACGGCCCTACATGTGTAGACAGTGTGGGAAGAGCTTCAGGTACAGCAGCAATCTCCGCAACCACCAGCAGATCCACACTAGGGAAACTAGGGAACGGCCCTACAAGTGTGGGGAATGTAGGAAGAGCTTCAGGAACAACTCCCACCTCTACAGACACCAGCACATCCACACTGGGGAATGGCACTACAAGTGTGGGGAGTGTGGGAAGAGCTTCACCAAGAGCTCTAACTTGACCAGTCACCAACAGACCCACCGGTAAGGGAAGCCCTACCAGTGCCCCGACTGCGGGAAGAACTTCAGCGGCTACTTCCACCCTGAATGAACCCCTTGATGGTGAGGCAACCCCTGGAGTCCAGTGACTGTCAGTCCATCCCTTTCGACCACAAAGGGCCAGTCTCCTTTCACAGGGGCAGCTTCTTCAAACAGAACCCTTCTTGGGGTGTGTGTGAAGATTCCTGCCTTGGCTGGGGACCCCCCAAGGTCAGTCCTGGAGGTTGAGAGCAGAGATCTCCCCCCGAGCATTGGTCTGGGGGAGTTCCATCCATCTCTAATTAAGAATTATTGCTTTTGTGCCAGCTTCAGTAGAATTGCTTCAACAATTGCTTTAGTGTAGAGCACTGTCCTATCTTATCCTGTACTCCTGGTAGTTTTAGTGTTTGTATTGTGCAGTAAATAATTCTGATGAAGATCTTTTGTTTGATCGTTTGTAACCCTAAATCATTTCTATCAATAGATCTGATTTGCCATCATTAAAAGGTGGGGGACAAAAGTGTTTCAGTCACACCTCTCTAATTTCTCTAAACTGAAAGTGTTGGCATAATCCAAGGCTGAGATTGGATCCAGCAGCCTCCAGCACTCCACAGGAAGTTGGGAGCTCAGGGGGGCCACCCCCCTTCTTCAACCCCTCAGTGTCCAAAGACCCCCATGGGACCGCCGGACCTGCCAGACCACCCCCCCTTTTCCACCCTTCTCCCTGTTCCTCCCACTTTCCCACTTTCCCCTCAGTCCTCAATTCCCCCCCCCAAAAATTTTTGTGGTCCAAACCCCCACTTTTTGCCCCCTTTCCTATGGCTGCTGAAGGAGAAAATGAGGCTGCACACACAGAGTTCCATTTCGGGACTTGTCCGCCCATCTTTCCGACGTCCCCCTTTCATTGGGGTTCCTTTGGAAACAGCGCCTGGGGTTTGTCTTTTAGTCCACCGGAATTCCCAGCATGGCCCCAAAGCAGTGCCCTGATCCCACACATTCCCCTCCCCTCATGTGCTGGCTGTGTTCAGCCACCAGAGAAAAACACAGGCTACCATGCCAACCACGTTCCAAGTGGTTTCCACTTTGGCAAATAGCACTCTCTTGATGGAAAACACCAGTCAAGGCCAAAACACTCCTTTTGCATCCTGATTAACTGAATGCAGCAGCTCCTACCTTAACTTGTTCCCACAAAAATTCTCAAGGTTCCTTTGGTTCAAGGAGGCCCCACATGTCCCAATGGTCCCTTGATTCCATGGGGTTCCACAGTCTCCAAAGGGTCCTTTAGTTCCATGAGGCCCTGCAGTCCCAAAATGCCCTTTGGATTCCATGAGATTTCCCATTGTCCCAGGGTCCCTTGTGCTTCAGAAGGAGCTGCAGTGGGACAGTGGCCCCTTGGTTCCATCAGCTCTGCAGTGTTCCAGGAATCCTTGGGTTCCAGGAGAGCCTGCAGTTTCACAAGGACCACTTGAATCCAGGAGGTTCTGCAGGGTCCCAATGGCCCCTGGATTCCGGGAGGTTCAGAAATATCTCAGGGCTCCCTTGGTTCCAGGAGGACACGCATGTCACCAGGAACCCTTGGTTCCAGGAGGTTTGACCGTGTCCCAGAATTCCTTTGATTTCATGAGGCCCTGGATTGTCCCAATGGACTCCTGATTCCATCAGCCCCCTCAATGTCACAATGGTCCCTTGGTTCCATGAGTTTCTGCAGTGTCCCAGGGTTCCTTTTGTTCCATGGGGGACCTGCAGTGTCACAATGGGTCCTGAATTCCAATATTTTTTCCAGGGTGACCGTGCTGCCTTGATTCCATGAGATTTCCCAGTATCCCAGGGCTCCTTTGGCTCCAGAAGGCCCTGCAGTGTCACAATGGTCATTGGTTCCATGAGGTTCCACAATGTCCTTGCTGGAACATGTGTGGCTGTAATGCTGCCCCACCTGCAGAGCTGCCTCCAGCTCTGGGCTCCAGCATAGCAAGGACATGGATCTGTTGGAGCGAGTCCAAGAAGACCACCAAGGGGATCAGAGGGATGGAGCAGCTCTGCTGTGAGGAAAGGCTGAGAGAATTGGCATTGTTCAACCTGGAGAAGAGAAGGCTTTGGGGTGACCTTATTGTGGCCTTCCAGTACCTGAAGGGAGCCGAAAAGAAAGATGGAGAGAGACTTTGGACAAGGGCCTGGAATGACAGGACAAGGGGCAGTGGCTTCACACTGACAGAGGGAAGGGTTAGATGGGATATTAGGAAGAAATTCTTTATGGGGAGGGTGGTGAGATCCTGGCACAGGTTGCTCAGAGAAGTTCTGTCTGCCTCATCCCTGGAAGTGTTCACGGCGAGGTTGGATGGGGCTCTGAAAAACCTGGTGTAGTGGACGGCGTCCCTTGTCCATGGCATGGGGTTGGAACAAGATGCTCTTTAATGTCCCTTCCAACCCAAACCATTCCGTGATTCTGTGACTGGTGGGGGATGTGGTGGTCGGAGCCATCGGGGACAGAGACCCCAGAATGATGGAGTTTTCCTTTCTGAGTGAAGGAAGGAGGGGGCAGCAGAACTGACACCTCGGACTGCTGGTGGTCAGACTTTGTTTGGGAAACTGACTGAGCTGAGTCTGACTGTGGATGTGCTGGAGGGCAGGAAGGCTCTGCAGAGGGATCTGGACAGGCTGGATCAACAAGGCCAAGTGTCAGGGCCTGACCTTGGGTCCACACAAACCCCTGGAATGCTCCAGGCTGGAGGCAGAGGGGCTGGAGGGCTGCTCAGCAGGAAGGGATTGGGGGTGCTGCTTGACAGCACCTGGATATGAGCCAGTGTGCCCGGGGGGCAAGAAGGCCAAGGGCATCCTGGCCTTTGTGGAGAAGAGTGTGGCCAGCAGGAGCAGAGAACTGATTGCCCCTCTGTGCTGGGCACTGCTGAGGCCCCACCTCAAGTGCTGTGTCCAGTTCTGGCCCCTCAGTGCAAAAAGGCCCTTGAGGGGCTGGAGCGTGTCCAGATAAGGGAATGGAGCTGGGGAAGGCTCTGGAAAACATGTCTGCTGAGGGACGGCTGAGGGAACTGGGCTTGTTGAGTCTGGAGAAGGGGAGGCTCAGGGAGCACCTCATTGCTCTCTACGACGACCCAAAAGGAGGTTTTAGTGGGTGTGGGGCTTGGTCTCTTCTGCCAAGCCTTTAGTGACAGGAAGAGAGGAAATGCCCTTAAGTTGCATTGGGAAAGGTTCATATTAGATATTATAAAACCCTCTTTTTTCACTGAGAGAGTTTTTAAGCATTGGAACAAGTAGCCCAAGGAGATCATGGTGTCTCTGGAAGTGTTCAGATGGCATCTGGATGTGGCACTTTGGTATATGGTTTAGGGATGATTCTGGTGGTGCTGTGTTGACAGTTCAACCAGAAGATGTTGAAGGTCTCTTCCAACCTTGATGATTATGTGATTCTGTGACTTGTCATCCCTGTGTCCAGATTTGTGCTCTTACATAGTCCTGGGGATGTTTTCTCTGTTGGGTCCCTCAGTGGGACCCATTAGCACTACAAGAAATTTCACAGTTTGAATGTCACTTTGGTTTCTCAAGAGGTTCCTGAAAGTTTCCTCAGGGTCTGATGTTCAGGGACTCATCCCAAAAACCCCCCGAGGGTCATGAAATGCCTGGGGCTGTTGCTGTGCTGCTGAGGGAGCTCCTGGCAAGCAAGAAGAGCTTCAAAGAGACAGCTCTGCTGGTGAGCAGCTCCTCTGCACAGCCCAGCAGGGCTGAGGGCACTGCCAGGGCAGCTCAGGGACACCAGCAGGGCACACACAGAGCTTCCAGGGGCTCAGCACTGGCAGGAGGGCTGAGAGCTCCCTGCAGGAGGAATCTTGGCAGGGCTGCACACGGTGAGTCTGTGGCTGCAGGGCAGTGCAGGGGCAGCTCCTGGAGGCATCTCCTAAAGCTGGCCCAGCCCCAGCTGATGGGATGGGTGAGCAGGGGCTGTTTTGGGGCACTTTGGAAGAGCTGTGAAGCCGGGGGTGCAGCCAGGGGTGCCCAGGGCTGTGGGGCAGAGCAGGGTCCTGCAGCCCAGGGTGCTGTGCTGGGCAGGGACTCTGCTGCCTGCCAGGGGCAGCTCTCAGCCGGGGGAGCTGCTCCCAGGGCTGGGGCACAAGGGCTGTGAGCAAGGAGCAACCCCTGGGAGGGCAGGGACGGGCTCTTCGCCTGTTTAGAGTAGGCTGCAGGTTGTGAGGGCTGCTCACAGCTCCAGGTCATTACAGAACATTTCTCAGGGGAGTTTTAAGAAAGCACAGCAAGTCACGGGATACCTGACAATGTAGGATCCTGTTCTTTCCATCTTCAAATATGTGTTTTCTGGGTGGGAAATTGATCATAAAAATTAATATCACAGTTCAGAGGAGGCACTGAAACTCCAAATCTATTCCTCTTAGAGGAGAAGAGACCAGGCAGCATCAGAAATCACCACACCTGTGCCTTACATGTAGCTCTGGGTCACTTTTCCAGCCTCCTCAGGGTTGCTCTGAAGTTGCCATCAGAGCCTGCACAGCCAGAGATTCCCCTGGGCAATGCTGCATTGCTGGGCTGGAACAGAGAAGATTTAACAAAACTGCCCTTTTAAACAGTGCTGCCCTGCACTCATCAGACTGTAGGTATTTGGGTTTATTAAAAATTAATTTGCATGTGAAGTTATGTTCAGGCAGCATGAGGGAAAGCACAGGGCAGATGGGAACAGACGGAGGGACACTGCAGCTCTCCTGGCTCTGCAATAAGCTGCAGAGAGCTCAGCTCTTTGTCCTCACTTTTTAATGTCTCATTACATTTTGTGTAATAAAAACGAGGATTTGTACTTCTAAACAAGAACAGGTACCAGATGCAACCATAGAAAATAATAAACACAGATTACATTACTTGAAGGACATGCTAAGCCTTTCCACTGAAGCACACACTGTTCCATGTCCTGAGAGCAGAGATTGAACTTTTCCATTCAAGGTGGATGATGCCTGACATCCCTTGGGAGCGTTTGATGCTGTGGCAGAGCAGCTCCATGTCCCCATTGGAGAAGAGGAAAACTGAGCCCTTGGCAGCACAAAGGCAGAGCTCCTGTTCCTCACAGCACCCTCAACCAGGGAAAGGAAAAGCGATCCAGTTCAGGGGATTTCTATGAGAAATAAAGTGGCTTTGCTTAGAGGAGTCTGTCTTAACTTCTCCCTGTCCTTTCCTGTTTCTGAACAGTGTCCCTGTCCTGGGAAGCAGCCAATGCACAACAGCAGCTCCATGCCCCAGTTCCTTCTCCTGGCATTGGCAGACAGGCGGGAGCTGCAGCTCCTGCACTTCTGGCTCTTCCTGGGCATCTCTCTGGCTGCCCTCCTGGCCAACGACCTCATCCTCAGCGCCATAGCCTGTGACCACCACCTGCACACCCCCATGGGCTTCTTCCTGCTCAACCTCTCCCTCACAGACCTGGGCTGCATCTGCACCACTGTCCCCAAAGCCATGCACAATTCCCTCCATAACACCACAACCATCTCCTACATGGGATGTGATGCACAGCTCTTTTTCCTTTTCTTCTTCCTTGGAGCAGAATATTCCCTCCTCACCATCATGTGCTACGACCGCTATGTTGCCATCTGCAAACCCCTGCACTACGGGACCCTCCTGGGCAGCAGAGCTTGTGCCCACATGGCAGCAGCTGCCTGGGCCACTGGGTTTCTCAATGCTCTGCTGCACACAGCCAGTACATTTTCCCTGCCCCTGTGCCAGGGCAATGCCCTGGGCCAGTTCTTCTGTGAAATCCCACACATCCTCAAGCTCTCCTGCTCACACTCAGGCTACCTCAGGGAAATTGGGCTTCTTGTGGTTAGTGTCTGTTTAGGTTTTGGTTGTTTTGTTTTCATTGTTTTCTCCTATGTGCAGATCTTCAGGGCTGTGCTGAGGATCCCCTCTCAGCAGGGACGCCACAAAGCCTTTTCCACCTGCCTCCCTCACCTGACCGTGCTCTCCCTGTTCCTCAGCACTATCATGTTTTCCCACCTGAAGCCCCCTTCCATCTCCTCCCCATCCCTAGACCTGGCCCTGTCACTTCTGTACTCGGTGGTTCCTCCAGCACTGAACCCCCTCATCTACAGCCTGAGGAACCAGGAGCTCAAGGGTGCCCTGAGAAAAATGATGACTGGATGCTTTTCAGGAGCAATAACCTGTCTCATTTCTTCTGCAGAACACTCATTGTGTAACCCTTTACTGACCCAGTCTACCTTCTAAAGTTTTTGAGAGTGGCAGTGGGGGAGTTTTCCTATATTTTTTCCTCTTTTAATATTGTTAACACAGAAATTTATTCTTCATCCTGTACCTAATTCATTCTCTACCTCTTTGTTTTGACCCAAAATTGTGTAAATGAGGAATCATTCTCTGTGTGCATTTAAACAAAAGTTCCTGCAGCAACTTCTTTGTCAAACATTCTGTCTTTGTTATTCTGGACATGAGGAATCACAATCTCAGAGTAGAATAAAGGACTTGAATTCTTTTCTTGTGATTCAACCTCCAAGAACTTCCCTGAAGCTGGAGGGCAGTGCCTGTGTGCAGAGGAGAAGGGGTAAAGAATCCTGGTACAGGAGCACTGCCAGGGAGCAGCAGCTCCCGGCCTTTTCAGAGATGCTCTTTTTCCACTGCCTCCCTCTCCTTCCTGCTCTTTGCCCAAGGCCTGAGTGCTCTGGCAGCTCAGTCCCTGCTGTGTGTCAGTCCTGTGACCATGGGCAGGGACAGGCCCTGGGCACTGTTGGGACAGAACTGGGCTCCTTAACATCATTTCCATCATGAAATGGGATCCCCCTGGGCAGTTCCTGAAGACTTTGTTCATTTTAAAGGTTGGTGTAAAGAACAAGGCCAAGGAATAGACTCTCCAAAGTCTCATTGCTTTGCTTGTTTCCCCATTCAGTCCCTGCAGTGAGAGAAGCGACTCACTGGGGTACTTGAGGGACTGAGGGCTGGTTCAGATGTTCTGTGCTGGTGGCAAATGGTCTCCAAGTCACCTGCCTGGGGCTCTGCAGCTTGTGAGGGCTCTGATGGCAGGTGAGGACTTGTCTGTAGGAACTCAGGAAGTGCAGGAGAGCACAGAGGATCTGCAGGGAGAGCCCATCCCAGACAGTCAGCAGGGAGTGGAGCCCTGGAGCAGAATCCTGTCCAGGGTGGAGTTACCAGAGATCAAGTCCTAAATCTGCCTGTGAACTGGTAAAGGAGATTTCTGCAACCCCAGGGGATGCAGCAGGAACAGAGAAAGGACTCTGGAGTGACTCGTCTCACCCACAGTGAACTCCCCTTGTGCCTCCCCAGTTCAGGGAGGGCTGTACCAGAGCCAGGGGTGGGCTTTCCAAGAGGGTGTCCTGAAGAACTCTCCAGCCCACAGGCTGGATGGAGTGGAGCCCTGCCCTGCCCTTTGTGCCATTGGAAACAACCCATGGTCCTGCCCAGCCTTGTTCTTGGCTACTGAGCCTTCCAGGA
>NW_020922991.1:0-19371 GCF_003984885.1 Neopelma chrysocephalum
TGAAGGTGAGAGTGGATGTGGCCTCAGTGCCATGGTCTGGGAAGCACGGTGGGGTTGGATCAAGGATTGGACTTGATCTCGGAGGTCTTTTCCAACGTGGCTGATTCTGTGATTCTCTGATTCCCATTCCTATGGCAGCACATGCTTGAGGCTCTATCCCCAGGGTGATAGAGATGTCTGTCCATATATATCTGCAAGGTTAGTCTGTAAATGTGTGGTGTTAGAAAAGCAGGCTAAGTTCTGGGACAGTTTTAGAAGGAGAAAGAAGCCCAGAAGCCAGTGCAAGCAGGCAGCCCTCAGCCTCCCCATCATGTCCCCTCCCTGCAGGTTCCTGTCCTTGAGCCCAGGCCCTGAGGTGAGCCTGAGAAGTGGCGCGGAGGTGAGCCCAGAGCTGTCCCTGAGGTGAGCCTGAGAATAAGTGCAAAGCAGAGGTGGTGCTGCGGAAGGAGAGCCCCGTGGTGGGGAACAGTTGAAGGTGCCCATCCCTGAGAAGGTGGTGTCTCCATCCCCTGTGTGCCAGGTGAGCTGGGGCTTTGCTGCAGAGCTGCGGGCGCTGATTTGAGCGGCTCCAAGTGCTGAGATGGTGGGCACCCAGGAACACAAACTGTGCCTGGCCACGGAGCCTGCAAGGAGGAGCAGAGACAGCCCTGGCAGTGTGGGGGACCAGGTTGTCCCTGTGCCTTCCCCTGCAGGCCCTGGCTGTCCCTGCTGGGCCCCTGTTCATCCCCATCAAGTCCCTGCCCGTCCCCCCCCAGGCTGAGCTCCCCCCAGGAACTGCCGTGGAGCTGAAGCTGCTGCCATCCCCCCCCTGCAGCCGCTGCCCCAGCCAAGGGAGCAGCAAAGGCAGGGCCAGGAGCAGAGGCAGCAGCAGGGGAGCAGTGGTGGGGCCGGGAAGCTCTTGTGTGGGGCAGGAAAGAGGCGCTGGGCACGAGGCCGGGGCTGTGCTGAGCAGGCCCAGCCCTCACATCCCCCCAGCCAACGCCGGCTAGCCGGGGGGCACGGAAGGGACCCCCAGCCCATGTGCCCCACACTCAGCTGGCACAGAGAGAGCCAAGGGACAGGGGCAGGGCCACGGGTGAGGGACAGGCAGGGCCATTGCAGGGCCATGGTGAGAGCACAGCCTGTGGCAGCAGAGCTGCCCAGGGCCGGGGGCAGCCGGGGTTGTTGGTACCAGCCAGTGCTGGGGCTGAGCAGAGCACGAGGCCTCTTGCAGAGCCTTGGAGCAGCCTCCCACTTGCCAGCCCTGCCCTGGTGGGGTGACACTGTCCCCTCCCTACAGGACACTCCCCCAGAAATCTTTATGGGGGCCTTTTGTGTATATTGCTGGTTACTGATTCGTGCTGGGGACCTGAGGGAGCCTCTGCAATCCCATCCATGGGGCACAACCTGCTCTCCAGAGCTTGACTTCCTGCAGCCTTTGCAAGGAAATCTGTGCTTGCAGCTGCATCCTGATGCTGAGGGCAGTTTGTATCCCCGAGTGCTGATCCAGCCTGGGGACCCAAGGGATCCTCTGCCATTCCATCCATGCAGCAGGAGTCACCCTCCTGCCCTTGACTCCTTGCAGAGGAACAAGTGCCATCTCTCTGTTTGGGAGAAGCCAGATGCTGCCCCTGGGCCATCAGAAGTGGTGCTGAAGCCTCTTTCAGCCCAGCCCCGGGTGCAGTTTTCTCATCCCCTCAGCGAGTGCCCGCTCCCCCAGCCAGCACTGACCAACCAGGGCGTTTGGCACACGTGGTTTGGTGGTTTGGATAAACAGCCTCGGACTGGCAGGGGGCCAGAGAACCTCGAGGAACAGCCCTGGCAAGGTGCCTGCACTGGCAGGGGACCAGGGGATCGCTGCTCCACAGAACTGGCTGGAGCCCTGGGTGAACCTGAGCTGAAGGGCCTGTGACCTGTGGATGAGTCCAGGATGGAGCAGAGACCTCCCTGCAGCCCGGGAGGAGCCCACACCGGAGCAGGGGATGCCCAAAGGAGGTTGAGAGCCCACAGGAAGCCCCTGCAGAGCTGTGGGAGCAAAGCCCTGGTTTCCCAGGCTGCCCCCCCACCCCAGTTTTTTGGGTTTAAGTGCAAACTGCAGCAGGGCCATCCCTTGGCAGCAGCCGGTGCCGTGACACAGGCTCGGAGATGTGCCAGCCCAGGAGGGACTGAGGGCAGGGGGGTTCGTAGGGACCATCCAGGGCCCCTCGCTGCCCACTGACGGCGAAAAGAAGGCAATGCCAGGAGGAAGGAACAGGCTGGCCCAGAGGCACAGGAGGGAAGTCAGGCTCACTGAGCCATAACTGGGGGAAAGGAATTGCAGCAGGGGGAGATTGGCACCACCGACTCCTTGAGCACCTGCTCAGAAGGGCCTGCAGACTGCGATGGAGGGAAGAACTGCAGCTGTGACTGATGGGCACAGGGAGGAGAGAGACAGCCAGCAAAGGGGGCTGGGAGCATGAAGGGATAAGCTGAGAAGGTGACGGGATAAAGAACTTGTGTCGAGGTTTCTTAGTCGGAGCAATTTTGTGGCACTTCTCAGCTCGGCGGGGCCGGGGAGGCAGCAGTGCGACACCCTAACCCACTACCCTCCAAGGACCCCCAAAAACATTCAGAGCCCACCCAGGACCCCACCCAACCCCTTTTCTGGGGGGACTTCTCTGGGCCCTGGTGGCGCTGGGAGCCCCCCCGGCTGCGGGTGAGGAGCTCTCGGGTAAGTGGGGGGTGGGAAGGGGGAGATCGGTGAGAAAAAGGGGGTCAGAGGGGACAGAACTGGTGGCGGGAACCCAAACTGAGTGGGAGGGGAGTGGGATCCCCCAAAAGTGGAGGGGGGAGGGGCTCTGAGGTTTGCGGAATGATGGGAAAGGGGTGGGAGAGGTCAGAAGAGTGGGGAAAGGGCAGGGTGGGACCCCCAAATTGAGCATGAGGTGACTGGGGAGTGGAGGGATGATGTGGAAGGGGTGGGGGAGGGGAAAAAAGTGGGGGTTGGGACCCCAAAAGTGATCCAGGGGGGGACTGGTGATTGAGGGGACCATGGAAAAGTGGAAGGAACAGGGAAAAGGGTGGAAAAACAGGGGGTGGTCTGGTGGGTCCGACGGTCCCATGGGGGTCTTTGGGCACAGGGAGGTTGGCAAAGGGAGGGGACCCCCCTGAGCTCCCAACTTTCTGTGGGGTGCTGGGGACTGCTGGATGCAATGTTCTTAGGGCACAGACATTTCTTTGGGCCAAAGAGCCCTAAAACACTTGGCACAGACCGCACTTTACCACCATCTGTTCTCCAACTACTCTGCTGGTTCAGAGCAACACAGTAGGACAATGGCAACCCCTGGGATCCCCGGGACAACAAAGTGGAGAACCTGGAGAGGGGGAATGTCTGGGAACGTGGCACCCGGAAGACGAGAGTTAGAGGAGAAGGGACCCTTGGGACCCCCAACACTCCCAGCATCCCTAAGTGAGACCCCCAGCATCCCAGACAGGGGAGAGCCACTGAACTCTAAAGGGGAGAGACCAGAGAGGGGGAACTTCTGGGAGAATTAGTTTGGTGTAACCTTCATGTTTTGGAGTATTTTTTAGCTGAATCTTAACTTTTTGCAGTTTGAGAGGGGATTCATCTCGCTCTTTCTGAGGGTTTTTTTGCCTGAATCTCAGTGGTTTGGGTTTTTCTGGGCTGAATCTTGGTGTTTTGGAGGTTTTTATGGTCACAGGATGCCTGGTGAGTTCTAGAGATGGACTTGGGTAGGAGGAACCCCCAAGCCAACGCGCTCAGCCCTTGTTTTCCCCCCATCAGGATTTGTCCTTCCCAAAGCTTGGTCGGATGGAGGAGGAGGCTGCGAGGAAGAGGAAGATGCCACGGGCCCCCCAGGCAGGTGAGGAGGAAGTCAGTGTCCCTTTGTCCCGGTGTTGTGCTGGCTCTGGCAGCCGAGCATGGCCCCCGGCTGCAGGACAACCCCACTGCTGCCGCCGTCCTGCCAGGGCTGGAGTTGGGGGGATGTCCTTGGCCTTCCCTCTTGGCCGGAGGCAAATCCCCTCCCTGTCCTTCTTGCTTCCTGCCCCAGGCCCCGAGGTGAGGACGGAGAGCCCGGAGGACAAATCCCCCCAGCAGACCCTGGTGGGAGAGGCCGTTTTGAAGGGCTCCACGGCACAGGAAGGCAGCGGGGAGGAAAAGGCCCGGAGATGGCCCTGCAGGAGGGGCTCCAAAGCCAGCCCAGGGTGCCCTGAGGAGGAAAGACCCAGCCTGTGCCGGGAAGGTGGCCGGAGCTTGAGGCGGAGCTCCAACCTGGTGGTCCCTGAGCAGCCTCCCAGCAGGGAGAAGCCCTTCAGGTGCTTGGAATGTGGGAAGAGCTTCAGGAAGAGCACCACCCTCCTCACCCACCAGCACATCCACACTGGGGAACATCCCTACCCGTGTGGGGAATGTGGGAAGAGCTTCAGGGACAGCTCTGACCTCATCCAACACCAGCACATCCATACTGGGGAATGGCCCTACACATGTAGGAAATGTGGGAAGAGCTTCAGGCACAGCTCCACCCTCCGCATCCACCAGAGCATCCACACTGGGGAACAGCCATACCCATGTGGGGAATGTGGGAAGAGCTTCAGCCGGAGCTCCCACCTGATCCGGCACAAGCACATCCACACTGGAGAACGGCCCTACACGTGTGGGGAGTGTGGGAAGAGCTTCACCCAGAGCTCTACCTTGACCTCACACCAACGGACCCACCGGTAAGGGAAGCCCTGCTAGTGCCCCAACTGCGGGAAGAGCTTCGGCCGCTGCTTCCACCGCAAATGAAGCCCCTGATGATGAGGCAACCCCTGGAGTCCAGGGGCTGTCAGTCCATCCTTTCGACCACAACGGGCCAGTCCCCTTTCCCAGGGGCAGGTTCTTCCAACAGAACCCTTCTTGGGGGGTATGTGGAGGTTCCTGCCTTGGCTCGGGACCCCCCAAGGTCACTGCTGGAGGTTGAGAGCAGAGATCTCCCCACGAGCGTTGTCTGGGGGAGTTCCATCCATCTCTAATTAAGAATTCTTGCTTTTGTGCCAGTTTTAGTAGAATTGCTTCAACAATTGCTTCAGTGTAGAGCACTGTCCTATCTTATCCTGTACTGCTGGTAGTTTTAGTGTTTCTATTGTGCATTAAATAATTCCGATGAAGATCTTCTGTCTGATCATTTGGAACACTAAATAATTCATTTCTATCAATAGATCTGACTTGCCATCATTAAAACCTGGTGGACAAAAGTGGTTCAGTCACACCTCTGTAATTCCTCTAAACTGAAAGTGCATAATCCAAGGCTGAGATTGGATCCAGCAGCCCCCAGCACCCCACAGGAACTTGGGAGCTCAGGGGGGCCACCACCCTTTCCCAGCCCCCCTGTGCCCAAAGACCCCCATGGGACCATCAGACCTGCCAGACCACCCCCCCTTTTCCACCCTTCTCCCTGTTCCTCCCACTTTTCCATGGTCCCTCAATCTCCAGCTGTGCTGGTTTAAAAGTTAACCAGCAGGGGAAATGAACTCAACTCAAAAGAGACATTTATAAGTCAGAATAACAATTTATAAAATAATACAATAAGTACAAATTTACAGACAGACAATTGGTTTTAACCCGCAAAACCCAAATGTATAACTCAGCACCCTGGGGTATGAACAAAAGTGGTGTTCCTTGGCCCCCCCCCGAGTCCAAAGTAAAGGGAGAGGGGAAAAACCTGCTGGTGGGAGAGCTGCTGCAGTCTGGTCAGAAAGTGGTGATTGTAGTCCAGTTGAGGGTGGTGGTCTGCAGTCTTCCGCTGGATCCCATGAGAGGTGCCAAGGTTCCGAAACTCCCAGTTTATATGTTCTCCAGTTCAGGCGGGAGTGCTCAGTCCCTCCCTCAGAGCGGGGAATTCCATAAAAGGGCATGAGGATGCTCAGTCCCTCCCTCAGAGAGGGGAATTCCATAAAAGGGTATGAGGACAGGAACATCTTCCCACCTCGCAGGCCTCTACTGACAACAGTTTCTGGGAAACGGCATGGAAGGCTATAGAACACACAGTTTTGGGTTACACCCATCCAGTGATGAATTGGTTCTAGCCGTTCTAACCAGGACACCAGCCCTCCCAGGATCACTTTTCAGGTCCCAACCCCCACCTTTTTCCTCCTTTTCCCACCCCTTCCACCTCATCCCCCACTCCCCAGCCCCCTCGTGCTCAGTTTGGGGGTCCCACCCTGCCCTTTCCCCGCTCTTCTGACCTCTCCCACCCATTTCCCATCATCCTCCAAACCTCAGTGCTCTGCCCTCCTCCACTTTTGGGGAGTCCCACTCCCCTCCCACTCAGTTGGGGTCCCACCACCCCTTTATCCCCTCTGACCCCCCTTTTCCCACTGACTACCCCCTTCCCACCCCCTGCTCACCCGAGAGCTCCTCACCCGCAGCCGGGGGGGCTCCCAGCACCACCAGTGCCCAGAGAAGTCCCCCCAGAAAAGGGGTTGGGTGGGGTCCTGGGTGGGCTCTGAGTGTGTTTGGATGTCACTGAGGGGCTGTGGGGAGGTTTTGGGAGATCCCAGCACCTTTTGGTGTGCGCTGGGTGCTTTATTGTGGGGTAGGTGCCCTCCCAAGCTCCCCCAGAGCTCATTGACATGGGGGGACACAGGGGGGCCCCCATTCCCGATCTACTCCAGGGCCGGTTCTGCCCCCCCAAAATCAGCTCCACCCCTTGGGATCCCCCCTAAGCCCCTCCCCCAGTGCCCCCCAATAACCAGGACTGGGGAGAACTGGGAAGCTTTACTGGGATCACTGGGAGTCCCCAGGGCTGTGCAGAGACACGAGTCCTTCCCTTGCACACACCCCCCCAGTTCCTGGCAGCAGGGGCAGTGTCTCCCTGGCTCCTGCTGCCACTGCCAGGGACTGGAGGCCCCTCAGCCCTGCAGAGCCCCCACCCTGCACACTCACACACTTCAGCTCAACAGTGGGGTTTTCCCCTCCCTGGCACTGCCCAGTCCAGCCCCTCCCTGGTCCCCCCATCTCCCTGCCCCTTCCCCAGCCCAGCAGAGCAGCACAGTCAGGTCTGGCCCTGCAGCAGGACATGGAGGCCATGGAGCTCAGGGACAGGCCCTCTGTGTCTGCAATGCTCAGCACATCATCAGCTCAGGCAGCTCCTGCAGCCCCAGGGCCAGCCCCGCTCCCCAGCACAGCAGCAGAGAATCGGCCCCAGGCTCCTCAGGCACCATTTGCCATCTCCAGGGGCACTGGCCACCACCAGCACCAGCTGGAGCAGCCTCAGCCCCTCAACCCCCACAGTGGGACCCTGAGGTCAGCACACGGACTCCAGGGAGAAACCAGCAAGGCAAGGACCCTCTGGAGAGTCTGGTCCTTGGGCTTGTTCTTGGGAGCCCTTGAGAAGAAGAGCTGAGGCTTCAGGCTGTGCCCGGAGCAAATCGAGCCCCTTGTGTGGTGTAAAGAGTGCAGTGGAGCCCAGCTCATCCCAGCAGTGCCATGGCCACAGGACTGACCCAGCCCAGCACAGGGACCAAGGGCCAGAGCACTGAGGCCTCACCCCAGGCCCAGAAGGGGAGGGTGGCAGGAGAAAAAGAGCAGCTCTCAACAGGCCAAATGCTGCTGCTCCCTGGTACTGCTGCTGTGCTGGGACTCTGTTTCCCTGCCCCTCTGCACACAGGCACTGCCCTGCCAGACTCATGAGAGGTCTCAGAAGATTGAATTCAGAGAAACAAGTCACTGAAGGATCCTTGACTTTGTTTCAATGTATTCCTCATTTCCACAGACTCTGGGTCAAATTCAAGATGTAGACAGTGAACCAGACATGGGATGAATAATCAATATTCACTGTACACAACTTTATCCCAGGAGAAAAACCACATGAAAACCCTAACCCAGCACCACAAAAACCTGAGCAGACAGGCTGGAACAAGGAGTCCCATTCTGAATGCTATGGAAGAGAAAACAGGCCTTTTGTGCCTTCAGAAAAGCATCCAGTCATCATTTTCCTCAGGGCATCCTTGAAGCAAAGGATTTCTTAAGACAGATGCCAGAGCTTGGCAGCAGACTGTCCTTCTTAGCTTGGAAAATCTCTGCTAACTTACCTAACAATGGTACAAACCCCCCACATTAATGTTGTCAAACAGCTGCATCTGCAGTGTTCATGTTCCAGCATTACCTAATGCACAATTATCATACCTCTTTTCAAAGTTAAAGGAGAGGGAAAAAAAAAGCAGAGGGTGAGGGGAGACTCCCCACCCCAGTCATCCATCAAGTGTACATCCTGGCCACTGCTCCCAAGAAATTTAATATATGCTAAAAGGATATAAAAAGACATCAAAAGCTTTCAGAAATAAAAGTGCTTCAGAAGCTAGATTTTAATATTGCCAAGTGGGTTTTTGCCAGATTATAAAGTTGACTGAAATGCCAGGATACTGCATTTTGGAAGCGGCAGCAGCTCACATATTGCCTTGTATTAGTGGCTGAAGTGTGTTGCTGATTCCAAAGCTGGACAATCATCATCTGTGGGGGAGAGCAGATACATAAATAAATAAAAACTGGCATTCCCTACCAACCTTGCTGCCTTGAAGCACTCTTTTCAAGTGCAGCCTCCGCAGGAAAAAAAAGTTAAGAGCACTTTATTTTGATTATAGTGCTTTCCCCAGGCAGGAATTTTTATTTCAGTTAGAATCCTTGAACCATTACATTTTCAGTGATGCATTTTTATATTTACAGTTGACATCTTCATAGAAGAATGAAACCTTTGAGCAACAGCTCTAAAGCATGAAGGCTGCCTGCAGGAAATACTTAAATTATTTTACACCCAAATGGAGCCTGTTGTTTTTAGCTAAATTTTAATAAACCTTAAATCAATGACCTTTCTTTTACTGAAAACCTGCACTTTGGAAAACTAACTTTCCCAAGAAACATATTTTGGTGAATAATTGCCAAACGAAGGGCTATTTAAATCTAAACATTTTCTCCATTTATAGCTTGTGAACATTTAGTTCCTAAATTCCTGACTGCTACCTAATGTACAGAACAGTGGTGCCTTGGTTGAATCACATATCATTGATTTCAGAGTCTCACACTGATGTCATTGATAATAAATCCTTCCACTCATTACAGCACACTCAAAAGCACCCTGCTATTTAATTTCAATGGAAAAATGGCCCAAAGTGTCTAAAACATTTCCTTTTGCTCATGTAAAAGTGCTGGCATTTTACTTCCTTCCTGATAAGCCAGTGCCAATGGTGGTGATTGTTCTTTTCTTATTCAAAGCATATCAGTAGTTCCAAAGCACTCTCAATCTTATCAGGTGTCTGAACAGCAGTTACTGAAAACAGTTTGTATTGCTCCTCTCTCCTTCTGCCAGGCTATCAGATAAACCCAACTAACTCTCTGTATTCACACACAATCAAACATAAGCTGTGTCTTCAACCCACTGTAGCCTGTTCCTGGCATGTTACAGGTTTGCTGCTTGACATTAGTTGTACCCAAAACAGCAGCAGTGAATTATCTTAGAACAAAAATATAGTCACTCCATAGCACGTAACACAAAAGGGACACAGGATAGGAAAAAAAAAAGAGAAACATTGTGATAGTCAATAAAGACAAAAAGAGATAATTTGCTTATCAAATTATATTTGTAATACTGTAATTGTGAACTGTGATGTTATGTTATCATGACGAATTATATTCTACTATGTTACCTCTAGATTTTAGATATCTATGTAGAAAGTATTTTCCCTAGCAACTGCAGCAGAACCTGTCAAGGAAGACATAAAACAGGGGAGAGGTCCCTAACAACAAAAACACTCTTAGCTGACACAATCGGATAAGAGGAAGGAGGCGACCAGACCTGATAAGAAAGAAGACGCCAGGAGAAGCTGATAAGAAAGACAAGAAACAGGGAAGAGGAGATTCCTTAGCAACAAGGGCAGAGCATGCGCAGAATGAACTGGTAACAAAAAACCCAGGAGGAGATTGGGGCTATAAAAAGGAAAACTGAAACTTATTGAATTTGCGGACTGTTGAGGGGGGGCAAAACCCCGTCCGCCCAGCGCTGCTTGCTAATTTGCCTTAAATAAAACCTTTGTAAAACTTTAAAAGAGTTTTGCTCTTGTTTACCGATAACAAACATTTTGTGAAGTAAGAATGATCACTCTCATCTCAGTAGTTCACAAGTATTTATCTGGTGCTACTTGAAAAAGAGCATGGAAGCAGTAGGGTTCAAATGCATTCAAAACAGACCTGACACAGGCCTCAAGAGTAGAAAAACAATTTCTTTTTTTGTTTATTTTATTCTCCTGTCCTCTAGGAACTGTCTCTGATTTGCAAGGAGTGAGAAAGTGAAATAAAGGAAAATGGTTACAGCGTCTGAAAGCGTTTAAATGCCTTTACAGTTTTTGTCTGTGACAAGACTGATTTTCATGATCCAACCTTCATTTGGCACTAAAAGACCCCCACAAAAACAAACCAAAAAAACACTCTCCCCCAAACAAGCCTCTCAGCAACTCTCCTTTTCATTCAGTGTCTCAGATACAGAATTTTCAGTGCTGACTACTGAGGAATAATGCAAGATCAACTCCTTCAGAAGGGCCACGGCTTTGAAGATTTTGCTTCCTGCCCAGCCCTAGGGAATAGGCACAGCATCTCCCTTCCTTCTTCTCAGGATGACAGGATATCCTCGGGATGAGCCCAGTGTTGGGAGAGTTAAACATTAACCTGGCTGTGCCCTGGGCACTCTCAACTGGCTAAATGAAAAGTTCTGGAATGCACGGAGAAATCCTGAGTTGCAGCTCTTTGATGAAGTACAGCCTTCTTTAGAAGCTGAAGCTCCAGCCCCTGAGTGGAGGCTCCTTCCCACCACCCCCTCCCACTGCCAGTCCCCCTGAGCAATAAAATATCAGCTTAAACATAAAAGGACAGTGGCATTCATCCTCCACAAAGACAGGACCAAATCCTGCACCCAATCTGATGACAGAAAAAAAACCTAAAAGTAAACAAAGAATACACAGAAAATTGCTTGATCCTTTGTTACATTTCCAATCTATGGAGAACTACACAAACTGCCAGTAGCCGAGTGCTCAGAGTACACAAAGGAGTGTGATTTCACCATTTTGTTAAATATTGGTTTTACTAGATTTTTGTGTCTTGTATTTCTTTAAAAGTATTCACATGTGAGATTGAAAAAAGTGTTTCTTTCAAAAACAGCTCTAGAAACCAACCCAGGAATAGGGGGAGAGGGGTGAGAGAGCAGCAATCACACGTACAAGAATGGTCTGAATTAAGCAAGTCACTTCCTGCCCACCCATCCTGGCACCTGATGGGAAGGAATTTTGGAAATGCTTAGGAACAAGCTAGCACTACATTTTAGATATGACTTTTTCATCTCTACATCTACAGGACTTTAAACTGTTTCATGTCTAGCTGACTTGAGGGGGGAGCGCACACACACAACTGGCTTATAATTTTTAATTTTTTTTTACCTTTTTTATTTTAATTTCCATTTTGTTTGTTTGTTTGTCTGGGGTTTTATTTCTGAGGACATTCAAAACAAGAGACAGCAACTCCACATCATCTTCTCATTCTAACTTGCCAAAACCACCAATCTCTGATCACACCCATTAGAATCTCACTGGAGCCAACAGGACATTTTGGGACAGTTTGACCAGTTGTTTAAGGAAAGAGTGTGTGATGGAGCAAAGCTAAATGGACACATCTGGGATACTTCTGACACTCCTCAGCATGGCTAATATTGATTTGTTTTCTTTGGCTAGGTAAGTGCTGCCAAAACACAGTACCTATGGTATGTAGTTCCAATCCAAATGATCAAAAGGAGATGTGCAGGTTTTTTTCCACTTACAGCAACATGAAAAGACACAGAGGAGGAAGAGACATCCACGCTAAGCTACAGAGTAATAAACTCAAAAACCTCAAATACTTTATCCTAAAGTTTGGTTTCAGAACAAAACTCTTGAAGAGAATCTTACACCCTCCCATATAAAGACAGCAGCTCAAAGCTGCAAAGAGTTTTACTCAGGGAAATGGGAATATAATTTTCAGTGTATGATAAAAGGATATATTTGGACTATTCTCACATGCATAGGGGTAGCTAATTATATTTCAGCTGGTTATCATATAAATAAATGTGCACAATTCTGTACAAGGACACTATAAATGGCTTGATTAGACCGAGAACAAGGAACTTCTATTCCATACACCCTGATATACTAACTTACCACAGCACATGGCCATCCTTCTCCAATTTCAGATTTTTTAAGGTTCTGTGTTAGTGTCACAAAAAGCAAGAATTTTTTGTTTTGTTTTGCCTCATAAATTATTTTGATCTAAATCCTCAAATTTCATCCAGATTTCATACAAATTCAGAATTGTGATCCACAGTAAAAATCAGACATTCAGTGGTACAGAAAAACAGCACATGCTTCTCTTACACTGTGTGAAAGTACCTACATTGCTCTAATTTTCATTAGGCTGTTAATAGATGTTTCTCCTATCAAGTACAGGAAGCTGAAGTGAAAAAATTAATTTTAGTTCAATTTTAAAAGAATTGGGAAATGATACTCTGATTAAAAAACTACACTGCTTAAAACAGGAAAATAATTGGAAATTAGACAAGATTCCCTTTAATGCAAACCCACTATATTAAGGAATAGCAAAGAGAAAAGCCCTTCTTTGTTTGAAGGAAATAAGAATTAGTTGAAAAAACATTACAAGGGTTGTGTAAAGAAACCCATGAGATTTAGAGCTTCTGTAACACAGCAAATACATAAATTGTTTCAGAAGACGTACATGTCAAAAGGCAGCAATCTAACTTTCTAGAAAAGTTACACTCCAAAGTGCTACTGAAAAGGCAATACCAAGTCATTTCAAATATAATTAAGGAAGACTATCTAAAATAGCAGGATACAATTCAGTTTCATATTTTTCTTTAATGTTTCACAGGACTTCTACTTCTCAACAAACAAACCATACCAAAATCAAAAAAACAAAATCCCCACAACTATAGGGCTTTTGGAGAGGATTAAGGACCATTAAAATTGAATGTGTATTTTATATTTTTGCCTGAGGACATCATGATGCATATTAACAACCACATGTAGGAGTCGTCCCTCCCTAAAATAATTATATTCTTTAGGTGTAAATACAGCCAAGAACACATGTAGCTGAAAAGACAGTTCTCCATTTGACAGCCCAAACTTACAGGAATATGAATAAATATTATTATTTTCATTTACTTAGATTGAGAAAATCTTTTAAAAAATACAGCATCTTTTAAAAGCAAAACTGTGAGTACAATACAAAAACTGCTAGATTACATGGAGAATCTGGTATAAAATCAGGTGCAAACACTTTACATTGCTGGCCAGCTCTCTTCTCATGGATTAAAAAAAACCAAAAAATAAAAACACATAAAAGCATCTGGATTTTGACAAGCAACTGCATAGAGGGAAGTTATACAGCTCTGCATATATATACTTACTGTGTACGTGTCTGTGTGCATACACACAACAATAGAGTGCACTGCCCAATAATAATAATAATAATGGCCCATCTTCGCGAACGAAGATTTGGGGAAAGGTCTTTTACCTTTCCAGCCTGCGCAATGGATTTTTTAGGTGAGACACAGCCTGCGCTGAACTGAGCCCACCCTTTAATCCTAAGGTTCATCTGCCGGGGCCAAGCAAGCTTGGACAATGGCAGTGAGGTCCTCAGGACGTAGGTTTGTTTAGAGTGTCCTTCTCATGGATGGCCACACAGGGCTAACGACCTCCATCAGGCCAGGAGACCGGGGAATCGAACCCGTGGTCGCAGCAGTGAAAGTCCTGCACGCTAACCACTAGGCCACCAGGGGTCTCAAACTGCCTAAGGAATACACTCCATACCTGTAACACACACACAGGCACAGACAGAAACGTACTGGAACACAAAACTGGCTGTGCACAGACAGAGGATTGCAGAGAAAATGCAAATATATAAAACAAACCCAAACACAGACGTGCTGCTACAGATCTGACTGTGCACGTGTGACTGCCGACCTCGAGCCTGAAAGACGACACACAAATGGAAAAGAACAGGGAATGAGTGGAATGTCAAGCTGCAGCCACTGTTGGTGTCACCCCTGCACAATGAAACATATAAGTGTGACTGGAGACAGAGAGGGGAAATATTTCACTGTCAGTAAATGTCGAGAAATGCAATTAATTTCTCTCTCATGGGCTTTGGGACAATGACAATTCAATACAAGGCCAGTGGATGGAAAAGAGATAAAAACTGAACCAACTGGCCCAGCATGATCACAGATCTCCTCTAGAGAGCTCGGCAGCATGAGGCTCATATGCACTTGTAATGGATCAACATTTTATTGTTTCTTCCCTCCAGGAATTTCCTGTGAAAAAGAATTCATAGCAAAGCTTATCTTATAGACAGAGGCTATGCTGGGCTTCAATAGGAGCAAGAATTCCTTCCAGATTGCTTTTCCTACTTATCCTATGCTTTTCACTTATTCTAAGCAAAAAAAAAAAATTATTTGATTTACTTCCTTGAAAGGTTCAAATAAGCATTTTTTTTGTTCCTACTTACACTTTCACAGAGGTGCAAGCAACCTCCCAGGAGCTCAAGGGTCAGTCCTTTAAAAACTATTCTGTAAAATGAATAATCACGTCACTTATTCATTAATAATTTATTTTTTTATATCATAATTTTTCTATCTTAACTTTGCTCTGTAACATACAGAAATAGCAGCATAACATTTGGACTGACATATCTGTGAGAACAGACATCTACTTTTTAGCTACTCTAAGCAAAGTAGGCTTCAAGTATTGATAAATATGATCATAGACAAGTTACCTTCTCTATTTGATTAATAGCACCATGGATTTGAAACTAATTGCAAAAGTAGGGTTGGCTAATGAGGTGGCCCTTATCTCTTCTCAGCAGTGCAAGCACAAGTATTTTTCTACTGGCTCAATGTTTTCAAATGCCCAAAGTGCTATTAACTAAGTTGGAATCTGATTAAAATATGAACTTCAAAATATTCACAACAGCTAATGCAGCTACACACAGACACACACATAAAAAAAAAAAGCTAAAGAAATTCTTATCTCTTTTCTTATCATTAAGCATGTCGTTTGAAAAATAATAATTAAATAAATTGTTCCCTACAGATTATGCCAGTTGTTTTGCTTCCCATCAGCATTTTTGAAACCAGTTTGTTAAGACAATAGTTATTCTTTATTATGGAATTATGGGGATGATGCCCTTCTACCTGCCTCAGCCTAAAAAGAAATTTGTGGGAAATGTTAAAGCTTAAGGACTATTAGAAAAGGACAGCGTGCCTTAGGAAAAAACAGGGGGAAAAAGTATGGAAAAAATGATCAGCCATTCAAGAGAATTCATGGATATCCACAAGGGCTTTGCTAATAACATGGGTTAATTACTGCTGAAACGCACCAGGCTCTGTCAACAAAGGAGCACAACCATAAACACATTAAAATGAGCACCCAGCACTAAAAGAGGGACAAGTCCCAGCAAAGGAAGAGCTGCCAGATGGGCATTTCAGCACAAACCCTTTATACTTTCTGCAGAATTTACAAACTTGCCAGCAGTCTGTCAGAACTAAAAGAGCAAAGCCCTACGAGCAGACACAGGGAAGGAAGAAGGGACCAGGGCCTGCCTGTGCCCAAGGGGAGAGCCCTGGGAGAGCCCAGGCAGGGTCTGGGTGCTCACCCACGCTTGGGGGCTGCTGCACCACCCAGAGCCGTGTGCCACTGTACACACCGGCTACACGGACAGAGCCCAGAGCTTATGGCTGGAATATCAACTTGGGCTTTATTTCTTAGGAACAACTGTAATAATAATAATGGTCAGTCTTCGCAAATGAAGATTTTTGGGAAAGGTTTTTTACCTTTCAAGCCTGTGCAATGGATTTTTTAGGTGAGACACAGCATGCGCTGAACTGAGCCCACCCTTTAATCCTAAGGTTCATCTGCCGGGGCCAAGCAAGCTTGGACAATGGGAGTGAGGTCCTCAGGACGTAGGTTTGTTTAGAGTGACCTTCTCATAGATGGATGACCTCACAGGGCTAACGAGCTCCATCTACCCGGGGGACCGGGTTAGGGTTAGGGTCGCAGCGGTGAGAGTGCCGCATCTTAACCACTAGACCACCAGCTGTCTAATAAGACAAATGCATGAGGTTAAAGACCTTCAAAGCTCAGAGAAACCATGGAGCGGAATCGCGTCTGCTTCCCACTCCACAAAGAGAAGCGTCCTTCAGTCCACCCCTTTCCTCCCTTTACAAATGAAAGACACTTCTAAAACATTCCTCAACAATTAGAAGCTATGCCAAAATATTTTAAAGAGTGAAACTGACACAAACTCTTTTAAGTTTAGCACAGAATCCCCCTGCACACACACAAACACACAGGCATGTGAATCTACACACACACACTCCTGTTCATTCCTGCACAGACATAACCCAGACAGACTCACAGGGTAACTCCACACACCATTCCCACATCACAACAGGAGAACGGTTAGAAAAACATCAAATATGTACACCAACCATCACTGCACTGAAGCATTCACAGGATGTGACACCTGTGTCCACTTTTTAAATGTTACAGCCATTCTACACAACCTTTATTTCCTGTCAGCTGAGTATTCTATCAGCTGCATTCTAAGATGAAACTCTACACACATGAACAGCTGAATTTGTTCCACATTTAAACGCTGTTGTACATTTTTAAATGGAGAAAGTAGGGAAACTGCCAAGTGTTCAAATGAATGAAACACAGTGAGCCACAAAAGGCAAACGTACATAGTGTACAGCAGCTTTCTGGAGTCACAGATCTGCTCAAGTTTTTTATGTTTGGCTTTCAGAGACCATGTTTAAATTTATTAAACTACTCCCATTCTGATCCCCCCCCACCCCCTTTATGGAGTGCTTCAATTGCCTTTCCTTCTTCCAACAGCTGTGACAACTGTTAAAACAGTCAGCAAAATGAGGTTCACTCTATAATCCTTTAGTCAACGTTACATTTTAACCAGAGGTTGAGGGAGATTTCCTGTTATGAATGCCCTGATTCATTAAAATTTATTAAACTGACACATATGTCAAAATGAGTAGATACATTTATTGCATCTGTTAACTCTTAGTAATTATTAGTGCTATTGTTATTGCTGAAAGAGCAAAAACTCAAGACTGCAGCTGGCTTTAAGTTATTGCATTCTTTAACATGCTCTGCCTTAAAATCAAAGCACACCTAGCGATGGTCAGACAGATGTCTCTGCACTCTCAAAATGTTCAGATAATTTTTAGCTCGAATCCTCTCTACTCTCACCCATAACAAGAACTGCAGAAACTACAATACCTATTTTGTATGTCCTTATGCTCACATTGCATATGCCTGTCACAATATATAGTCAAATCACAATTGCTATGGATATTATTAATGTGTCAAACTCTGGGGTTTATTAATTGAGACAGGGAAGCAGATATGTTTCTGAATGTTAGTTCTTTCTCTGTGTCCACTCAATCCCACACACCTCAAGCCCTGCACTCACACAATATATTGGGAGTGTTTTAAGATGGCTTTTAATTGAGCCAAAGAGGAAGAAAAAAATTAGTTCAAATCTTGCACCAGAGCCAAAAAGACATGTGCCCCGATTTCATTGAAATCCATCTACTCTAAGAGGTTTATCTAAACTAATCCTTCAAATTAGCTGTAAGAAGGTACAGTCAAGAAAGCTCCTTTGGGGAGGTTGGGGGAGACAAAACATCCACAAAAAAAAAAAAAACACCAAAAAAAGCCCAACCTAACACCCAACTTATCGTCTCTTTACATATTTTATAAAAAACATGTCACTTTAGTAAAAGCTGTAGAAACCGCATTCTTACATTTCTGAAGCTATCTTACACTATACACAGTGCACTGATCTATAAACCATATCTGAAAGGGGACCCTCCTCTGTTTATTTTCTGTTATTTACCCCGGAACATTCCAGTGGGTTTTCCCTGCGCCCCCTTCCCAAACTGTGCTCCCGCCAACCAGGCTGTTTGCTACTTCCCGTATCATTTCACCAACGTGCGATCGCCGTCATTCACTTTTCATGCCTGGCTCAGGGGCAGCAGCCTTGGAACAAAGCCTTGGAAATCTTTTATCCATACATGGGATGACTGGAACCATCACTTACATCAGGGTTATCTCTACGTACTACCTTTATGTCCTCTGACATCTAATGCATGTTTTTTAAAACAATAGATGAAAGGTGTTGCACTTTTTAAAGGTGCAAGGAACACTCAATTCAACCCTCACAGTTGAATCAATAACACTCCAATAAATACCGACATCAGAAAAGCATCTAAGTCCTGAAAACCAGAAAAGGGACTTTCCACATGGGTGTCCTGTCATCCAGAACTATAAGGGAAGAATTCAATAGGATAAAGAAGTATATAAGTGTTCTGTCCAAGATCCAGGTGAGATTCTCTCTCTTCTAACATTTCACTGACCTAGGAAGCAAGAATTTGGCACAGAATTAATACTGGAGAAAAATGAGACCAGTGAAATGTCCTGAGCTCAGGAGAACCTGACTGTGCTGGGCAATCAGAGCTTTCACCCTGGAAAATGAACTGCTCTGAAACAATGGGAAGAAACCAGGAACAAAGGCTGAGTTCAAATGCTCAAAAGTAAACAACTCCTTCCTCACCAAAAGGTCTGAGCTACCCTGAACTCATCTCAAGACATCCATGGAAATAAAACAGTCTGACCTTGAACCCAAGGGAAACAAATTCCAGGGCTTTAGCTGGAGCAAGGTTGGGGGGGATGTGTCACTCCTCTATGACATCACATGCCCCCTCTGACATCACATCCTTCCTGTGACATCACACCTCTCCTATGACATCACATCTCCCCTATGATGTCACATCCATCATATGACATCACATCTCTCTTGTGATACCACATCATCCCTGTGACATCACATCCTGCCCTGTGACATCACAGCTCTCCTGTGACATCACAGCTCTCCTGTGATATCATATCCTTCCTGTGACATTACACCTCCCGAGTGACATCACATCTCTCCTATGACATCACATCCATAATATGACATCACATCTCTCCTGTGATATCATATAATCCCTGTGACATCACATCCTCCTCTGTGACATCACAGCTCCCCTATGACATCACAGTTCCCATGTGATATCACATCATCCCTTTTGATGTCACATCCTTCCTGTGACATCACATCTCCACTATGACATCACATCTCATCTATGACATGACATCTCCCCTGTGATATCATATCATCCCTGTGACATCACATCCTCACCTGTGACATCGCATCGTGCCCGTGACATCACATCTCTCCTATGACAGCACATCTCTCCTGTGATA
>NW_020922992.1:0-1457 GCF_003984885.1 Neopelma chrysocephalum
AATCTGTGCCTTTGCATGCAAGAGTGTAGCAGAGCCCAGTGCCCAGGCGGCCAGTGAGGTGGCACCAGAGGATGTCCAATGCATTTAAGGTGTTGGAATTGAGCAGAAAAGAGAACCCCTTGAGTGTCAACCAGTCATCCGAGATCAGGTGGGCTGGGTGCAAGGAGGCTGAATTTGGCAAGTTGGCTGATTACCACCAATTGAGCACTGCAGGTCTGGTCGAGTCCAATGAGAACTTGGACAATCCAGATTGGGAACAATAGTTTTTATTGAAACAACAGGTTCAATCAACCAGTTGATTGGCTCAAAAGAAACCAGGTGGGAAGCAGAGGGGAGACAGGGCGAGCTGTGGGTAGGTGGGACGGCCACTGCTCCACCCCCTGCCCCTGGAGCCTTTGTCAGTCTCTGGGCCACAGCAAAATGGCAGCGGCCGAAGGCACGGCCTGCCCCAAAATGGCGGCTGGACCCACGGTCTGCCCCAGACTGCAACTGCTTATGTATTTGTTGGGGAGAAATGTACTAACTATATGTTAACGAATTAAATATTTTAGGGAGATAAATTGACTACGTGTTAACTACTTCTCTATTTGAAGGGTATAAAGGAACTAACTACATGTTAACTACTTACATGTCCGTGGGGCTACTATAGCTTAACTATTTAAATATTTTGGTGGATCAGTGCACTAACTACATATTATGTACTCATCTATTTTGGGGGCATCTATGCACTAACTACGTGTAACTACAAATAGAATTCTTGGGGAACTACGTATTAACTACCAATACAGTTGCTGGGGAACTGCCTAATTACTACTTCTATACTTGTCGGGGCAAACGTGCTAGCTACATCTAAGCTACATCTAAGTGAAGTACTGTTAATATAGGGACTGTCTGTCAGGCCATAGGTCGAAGCTATGTCAGGGCCTCGGTCAAGGTGGTCAGGGCCTCGGTGAAGGTTGTCAGGCCCTGGGTGAAGGTTGTCAGGGCCTTGGTAAAGGTTGTCAGGCCCTAGGTGAAGGTTGTCAGGCCCTAGGTGAAGGTTGTCAGGGCCTCAGTGAAGGTGGTCAGGCCCTAGGTGAAGGTTGTCAGCCCCTAAGTGAAGATGGTCAGGGATTTGGTGAAGGTGGTCAGGCCCTAGGTGAAGGTTGTCAGGGTCTTGGTGAAGGTGGTCAGGCCCTAGGTGAGGGTTGTCAGGCCACAGGTGAGGGTTGTCAGGCCCCAGGTGAAGGTTGTCAGGCCCCAGGTGAAGGTGGTCAGGGCCTTGGTGAAGGTTGTCAGGCCCTAGGTGAAGATTGTCAGGGCCTTGGTGAAGGTTGTCAGGCCCTAGCTGAAGGTTGTCAGGGCCTTGGTGAAGGTTGTCAGGGCCTTGGTGAAGGTTGTCAGGCCCTAGGTGAAGGTGGTCAGGCCCTAGGTGAAGGTGGTCAGGCCCTAGGTGAAGGTTTTCGGGGCCTAGGTGA
>NW_020922993.1:0-1589 GCF_003984885.1 Neopelma chrysocephalum
TGGAGGAGTGTTTGTTGAGGGGGATCAGAATTGTCCTGGGCATCAGCGAGGGTCTTTGGAGTGTTGCAAACTGGAGGGTTCCCGAGCTGCAAGAGGCTGCCAGAGGTGTCCCACTGAGAGGGAGGTGCTGGGGAGCTGCCAGGGCCTCCCTCAGCCCCGCTGGTTGTGGGCTCCCAAGGTGACTGGCTTTATTTATGTGCTGAATGTCCATCCTCATGTCAGTGACTGGAGTTTCCCAAATATTTGGGAATTGTATCCAAACTGTTCCATTTGGGTTATGATTCAGGCAGGGAATGTTCCAAGGCTTTCATGGGATGACTGGTTATCCTGTGTTCCCCAGTTGTTCCACTCCAGATTGTTCCCACCTGTATCATCCAGGAGCACCTGGTCCAGTCCAGGGACACTTCCCCACACCCCTGGTCCAGTGCAGGGGCTCTTCATTGCTCAGCTGGTTTGGTCAAGGCTTGTCAGGAGCTCCTGAGATCATCGACCAGGCCTGAGGAGAATGTGGGGAGGATGCACCACCACAGAGGCTTCTAAGAAAGATGGAGAAAAACATTTTGTAGGGTCTAGATATGGTGTGATCGGACAAATGATTTTAAACTAAAAAATGGTAGGTTTGAAGTAGATATAACCAAGAATTTTTTACAGTGAGGTTGGTGAAACACTGGCACAGATACCAAGAGAGGTGATGCCTCATCCCTGGAAACATTCAAGGGCAGGTTGGATGGGGCTCTGAGCAATGTGATCTAGTTGTGGATGTTTCTGCTTATTGCAGAGGGTTGGACTTGATGAATTTCAAAGATCCCTTCCTACCAAAACTCTTCCATCATTCTACTGGAGCCAAGGCTGACACAGGTTTCAGACCCAGCTGAGCATTCCCTTTTGATGGCCCATCCCACAGTTGCAGTTTAGTACTCAGGACACAGCACATATTCTCATGGTCCTTCAGGAGGTAATTAGAAGTGATTTCATTATAGAGGTCAACTGGTGGAGCAGCCCAGTCTGCTCTGGCCCCACAGCAGTGCCCAGCCCAGGGTGCTGCAGAGCTCTGGGCACTCCCCACAGCCCCAGCCCCTCTGAAGGGCACAGCAGCTCCTGGGGCACAGAGAGGAGTCTCAGCATCCCCATCAGCTCAGGGGCTGGACACTCAGCATGGCAGGAGGAAATGGAGGTCAGGGAAACTGCAGGAGCCCTGGTGTCACCTCCAGGAGATGCCCAGCACAGCCTGACTGTGCCCCTCAGTGCCAGCCCCTCTGCCCAGCCCAGCACAGAGTCCTGGCCCAGGGACAGAGCAGCCTGTCCCCAGGGGGGACTGCAGAAAGAGGTTTCTCTGTGTCATGGATTCCTCTCTGCAGGCCCAGAAATGCTCCCTTGCTCTTCTCCAGGGACATCCCTCTGCCCAGGTCAGTGTGTCCAGGCTGCCTTGGCCAGTTGCAGATCCCAGCCTGGGATCCCTGCAGGGCCCTGAGCTGGAGGTGCTGCTCTGCAGAGGGAGGGGCTGTGGCACCCTGGGCTGACCCTGCACTGACCATGCTGGTCAGGGTGGGGAGCAGACCCAGCAGGATGGGGATCACTCCTCTCCACCC
>NW_020922994.1:0-2791 GCF_003984885.1 Neopelma chrysocephalum
CTGATTGGGAAGGGCCGGCTCGATTGACGGAGCCTCTGGTGTTGACTGGCCATGTAGCCTTTGCTAGGTGCTGATCCCAATTCTTGAAAGTTCCCCCACCCAATGCCTTCAGAGTGGTTTTCAGCAGCCAGGGGTGGCCTTTCCAGGAGGGTGTCCTGAAGAACACTCCAGCCCACAGGCTGGATGCAGTGGAGCCCTGCCCTGCCCTTTGTGCCATTGGAAACAGCCCATGGTCCTGCCCAGCCTTGTGCTTGGCTACTGAGCCTTCCAGGACTAAGGCAGAGGGTGGAGAGGAGTGATCCCCATCCTGCTGGGTCTGCTGCCCACCCTGACCAGCATGGCCAGTGCAGGGTCAGCCCAGGGTGCCACAGCCCCTCCCTGTGCAGAGCAGCACCTCCAGCTCAGGGCCCTGCAGGGATCCCAGGCTGGGATCTGCAACTGGCCAAGGCAGCCTGGACACACTGACCTGGGCAAAGGGATGTCCCTGGAGAATAGCAAGGGAGCATTTCTGGGCCTGCAGAGAGAAATCCCTGACACAGAGAAACCTCTTTCTGCAGCCCCCCCTGGGGACAGGCTGCTCTGTCCCTGGGCCAGGACTCTGTGCTGGGCTGGGCAGAGGGGCTGGCACTGAGGGGCACAGTCAGGCTGTGCTGGGCATCTCCTGGAGGTGACACCAGGGCTCCTGCAGTTTCCCTGACCCCCATTTCCTCCTGCCATGCTGAGTGTGCAGCCCCTGAGCTGATGGGGATGCTGAGACTCCTCTCTGTGCCCCAGGAGCTGCTGTGCCCTTCAGAGGGGCTGGGGCTGTGGGGGGAGTGCCCAGAGCTCTGCAGCCCCCTGGGCTGGGCACTGCTGTGGGGCCAGACCAGACTGGGCTGCTCCATGAGTTGATCTCTATAATGAAATCACTTCTAATTTTCTCCTGAAGGACCATGAGAATATGTGTTGTGTCCTGAGCACTAAGCTGCAACTGTGGAATGGGCCATCAAAAGGGAATGCTCAGCTGGGTCTGAAACCTGTGTCAGCCTTGGCTCCAGTAGAATGATGGAAGAGTTTTGGTAGGAAGGGATCTTTGAAATTCATCAAGTCCAACCCTCTGCAATAAGCAGAAACATCCACAACTAGATCACATTGCTCAGAGCCCCATCCAACCTGCCCTTGAATGTTTCCAGGGAGGAGGCATCACCTCTCTTGGCATCTGTGCCAGTGTTTCACCACCCTCAGTGTAAAAAATTCTTGGTTATATCTACTTCAAACCTGCCATTTTTCAGTTTAAAATCATTTGTCCTATCACACCATATCTAGGCCCTACAAAATGTTTTTCCCCATTTTTCTTAGAAGCCTCTATGGTGGTGCATGCTCTCCCCATTCTCCTCAGGTCTGGTCGATGATCTCAGGAGCTCCTGACAAGCCTTGACCAAACCACCTGAGCAATGAAGAGCCCCGGAACTGACCAGAGGTGTGGGGAAGTGTCCCTGGACTGGACCAGGTGCTCCTGGATGATAAAGGTGGGAACAATCTGGAGTGGAACAGGTGGGGAACACAGGATAATCAGTCATCCCATGAAAGCCTCGGAACATTCCCTGCCTGAATCACGGCCCAAATGGAACAGTTTGTATACAATTCCCAAATATTTGGAAACTCCAGTCATTCCTGACACCAGGATGGAAATTCAGCAGATAACTCAAGCCAGTCACCTTGGAAGCCCACAACCAGCAGTGCTGAGGGAGGCCCTGGCAGCTCCCCAGCACCTCCCTCTCAGTGGGACATCTCTGACAGCCTCTTGCAGCTAGGGAACCCTCCAGTTTGCAACACTCCAAAGACCGGCGCTGATGCCCAGGACAATTCTGATCCCCCTCAACAAACACTCCTCCAGCTGTGACCCTTGTCTGTTGGCAAACACAAAGGGATTTGGGGGAGTGTTTCCCTGACAACAAGGAGAATTTGGGAGAGGGACCTTTCCACACCCAGCTACTGATGTGTCCACACATCTCTGCCTGGGTGTGGGTGTGAATTGACTGTGGTGGGAATGTTGTCATTCTGAATCTATAATTCAGCCACTGCAGAAATTGTAGCAAATGCTATTGAACCATTTCATAATTGTTCAACTGGTCAATGATTAAGTGCTAATAATCTCTTTTCACCCCTTGTCTTTGGATCCAATTCGTTTGCGGCCTGACCCTCTTGCATCCCAAGGCTCTGTGTAAATCATTCCCTTTCATCAAAAAATATATATTTTTCCTGACTTCCACTTTAAAATCTTCCTCCTTAGCTAAACTACAAAACAACCCCAATTAGCTTTTCAAGTCTTGAAGACATGAAGACAATTAAAGGAATGGAAATAATTTGTTTTTCCATGTTTTAATGAGTCCCACCGTGTGTTTGGAGCTGCATCAGCTGTCAATCCAAAATGGGCCATGTCAGAACTGATGAGATTTGGGGGTGAGGAGAGAGGTTGATCATAGAGGGTCAGTGTGGATCCCCTGAGGAGACACTCAGCATCAAGATCACTTGGAGAACATCTCTATCACCTCTTCTCTGAACTAAAAAAAAGAAAATTGAATTAAAATAAAAAAATTACAAACTTTGAAAACTTGTTTTGAAATTGCCTTGAAGACAATTAAAGGAAGACAAAGAGATCCTGAGGGATTTCTGCATTTTAATGAGCCCCACGGTGTGTTTGCAGCCCAGTCCATGATGCTGAGGTACTGAGAGAAGATTGAAGAAGCTGCTGAAGAAGTCAGAAGCCCAACTGCAAGTCCCTTGAAGCATTGCTGGGCCCCACTGAGGG
>NW_020922995.1:0-1564 GCF_003984885.1 Neopelma chrysocephalum
GACAGGCACAGGGACCCCCACAAAATACACAGGGACCCCCAAAAATACACTGAGACTCCCAAAATACACTGGGATCCCCAAAATACACTGGGATGGGCACAGGGACCTCCAAAAATACACAGGGACCCCCAAAAATACACTAGGACCGCCAAAAAATACAGTGGGACCCCCGGAAAATACACTGGGACCCCCAAATACACTGGGATGGGCACAGGGACCCCCAAAAACACAGGGACCCCCAAAATACACCGGGACAGGCATAGGGACCCCCCAAAAGCCAGGGACACCCCTAAAAACACAGGGACCCCCAAAATACACTAGAATGGGCACTGGGACCCCCAAAAATACACTGGGACACCCCAAAAATACACTGGGACACCCCAAAAATACACTGGGATGGACACTGGGACCCCCAAAAGCCAGGGACACCCCTAAAAACACAGGGACCCCCAAAAATATATTGGGATGGGCACTGGGACCCCCAAAAATACAGTGGAACCCCCAAAAATACACAGGGACCCCCAAAATACACAGGGACTCCCAAAAAATACACTGGGATGGGGACAGAGACCCCCAAAAATACACTGGGATGCCCAAAAATACACTGGGATGGACACAGGGACCCCCAAAATCCAGGGCACCCCTAAAAAGACAGGAACCCCCCAAAATGTATTGGGATGGGCACTGGGACCCCCAAAATACACAGGGACCCCCAAAAATACACTGGGACTCCCAAAATACACTGGAATGGGCACAGGCACCCCCAGAAATACACTGGGACCCCCAAAAAATAGAGCGGGACTCCCAAAAATATATTGGGATGAGCACAGGGACCCCCAAATATACACTGGGACCACCACAAAATACACTGGGACCCCCCAAAAATACAGTGGGACCCTCAAAATACACTAGGACCCCCCAAAATACACTGGGATGGGCACAGGGACCCCCAAAAACACAGGGACCCCCAAAATACACTGGGATGGGACAGGGACCCCCAAAAATACACAGGGACCCCCCAAAAGCCAGGGACACCCGTAAAAACACAGGGACCCCCCAAATACACTGGGATGGGCACAGGGACCCTCAAAAGCCAGGGACACCCCTAAAAACATAGGGACCCCCAAAATACACTGGGATGGGCACAGGGACCCCCTAAAAGCCAGGGACACCCCTAAAAACACAGGGACCCCCAGAAACACTGGGATGGGCACAGGGACCCCCAAAAATACACTGGGATGGACACTGGGACCCCCAAAAGCCAGGGTCACCTCTAAAAACACTGGGACCCCCAAAAATATATTGGGATGGGCACAGGGACCCCCAAAATACACTGGGACCCCAAAAATACACAGGCACCTCCAAAAATACACTGGGACCCCCAAAATACACTGGGATGGTCACAGGGACCCCCAAAAGTGCACTGGGACAGGCACAGGGACCCCCAAAATACACTGGGACCCCCAAAATACACTGGGATAAATTTGGGGGGAGTCAGGATAAATTTGGGGGCTCCTGATAAATTTGGGGGGGGGGTCAGGATAAATTTGGAGGTCAGAATAAA
>NW_020922996.1:0-12147 GCF_003984885.1 Neopelma chrysocephalum
TGAGTTGCTCATGATAAAAACACAAAAAAGTCAACAATTATTAATAAACTGATAATACAAGCAATTTTGTGAGTAGAGGAGACACAAACACAATGTTTGTGGTAAACTTTTACATATTGCAAAACTCCTGAGACAAAAATACACACAGACGTGCATATCACAAAGTTATTAAGACAAAAACACAAACACATGCAAACCATCAGTGCTGCAAAGAACAGTAGAACTCTCCAGTCCTGTTGCCACTTCGTTTTCTCATGGCATACTTGTAAACTGACAACAGAAGCAGTTGTGGGGGCAGTTATCTCTTCTGCCCATTGCAGCAATTGAAAGCTTTATCGCTCTCACACAGTTTGATCTCATCTGCTGTCAGGTTCCTGCAAAAAGAGGAAATCTGGCCCACTACGGACCCATTAGTAAAAAGAAGGAATTATCTATTTATCCAACTCCTTTTCTTATCTGGCATGATGCCACTAGGGCAGCAATAATGGAGAAGTCTGGAACGTGTTTTCTCCAAAAAGCAAATAAACCCAGACCATGCTGGAGCTCCTTTTTACTCCTCAGCATCTTTATTTGCTGTGGGGTGGCCAAGGTGTCAGAGGGAATACACACGGCTACTTTTCCTGTGGGAATTTGAAGTCAATGTGTCAAACTGTGGGGTTTATTAATTGAGACAGAGAAGCAGATATGTTTCTGAATGTTAGTTCTTTCTCTGTGTCCACTCAATCCCACATGCCTCAAGCCCTGCACTCACACAATATATTGGGAGTGTTTTAAGATGGCTTTTAATTGAGCCAAAGAGGAAGAAAAAAAATAGTTTGAATCTTGCACCAGAGCCAAAAAGACACGTGCCCCGATTTCACTGAAATGCATCTACTCTAAGAGGCTTATCTAAACTAATCATTCAAATTAGCTGTAAGAAGGTACATTCAAGAAAGCTCCTTTGAGGGGGTTGTGGGGGGGACAAAGCATCCACACAAAAAACCAAACACCAAAAAAAGCCCAACCTAACACCCAACTTATCATGTCTTTATATATTTTATAAAAAAGTGTCACTGTAGTAAAAGCTGTAGAAACTGCATTCTTACATTTCTGAAGCTATCTTACACTATACACAGTGCACTGATCTATAAACCATATCTGAAAGGGGACCCTCCTCTGTTTATTTTCTTTTATTTACCCCAGAACATTACAGTGGGCTTTCCCTGCGCCCCCTTCCCAAACTGTGCTCCCACCAGCCAGGCTGTTTGCTACTTCCCATATCATTTCACCAATGTGCAATCGCCGCCATTCACTTTTCATGCCTGGCTCAGGGGCAGCGGCCTTGGAACAAAGCCTTGGAAATCTTTTATCCATACACGGGATGACTGGAACCATCACTTACATCAGGGTTATCTCTACATGCTGTCCTTATGTTGTCTGACATCTAATGCATGGTTTTTAAAACAATAGATTTAAAGGGGTTGCACTTTTTAAAGGTGCAAGGAACACTAAATTCAGCACTCACAGTTGAATAAATAACACTCCAATAAATACCGACATCAGAAAAGCATCAATTTTAAGTCCTGAAAACCAGAAAAGGGACTTTCCACATGGGTGTCCTGTCATCCATAACTAGAAGGGAAGAATTCAATAGAATAAAGAAGTCTATAAGTGTTCTCTCCAAGATCCAGGTGAGATTTTCTATCTTCTAACATTTCACTGACCTAGGAAGCAAGAATTTGGCACAGAATTAATACTGGAGAAAAATGAGACCAGTGAAACATCCTGAGCTCAGGAGAACCTGACTGTGCTGGGGAATCAGAGCTTTCACCCTGGGAAATGAACTGCTCTGAAAGAGTGGGAAGAAACCAGGAACAAAGGCTGAGTTCAAATGCTCAAGAGTAAACAACTCCTTCCTCCCCAAAAGGTCTGAGCTACCCTTAACTCATCTCTAGACATCCACGGAAATAAAACAGCCTGACCTTGAACCCAAGTGTTGGTGGAGAGGCTCAGGAACACACGCAGACGATCAACGTGATCAGCTATGTCCAATTTATTATTTAAATGAGTTAACTTTTATACAGTTTAGTTTGTTTCGGGCACATGCTTACAACAAGGTGATTGGATAGCTCAGTTTGTGCACACGTTTCATACTTTCAGTTCATTGGACTTGGTGCTTTGTCCACGAGATCTGACCTCATTCTTGGCATGCAAAGCCCTTCCTAATTGATCTGCCTTTAGGGGCTTTCTGAATTCTGCAGGTGTACCTTTATCTCTAGTTTCTCAAGGCTTTCTTACTATAAACATACTATTTTCTCGAACCTTATAACTAAACACACAGCTAACGAATATAAACATTGCATATTTTCACACAGCTTGTAAGTATAAACATTACACTACTCATGTCAAGCAAGGCCTACAAAATGCAGAGAAATTGTTCAGAGAAATCTCTTTACTCCGGCCACAAGGCACTGTAAAAATATTAGCAAATGTTATTGAATCACTTGAAAACTGCTCACTTCGTGAATGCTTAAGTGCTAGGAATCTCTTTTGCTCCCTTGTCTTTGGATCCAAATCCTTTGCACCCTGACCCTCTTGCATCCCAAGGCTCTGTGTAAATCATTCTCTTTCATCAAAAAATATATATTTTTCGTGACTTCCACTTTAAAATCTTCCTCCTTAGCTAAACTACAAAACAACTCCAATTACATATTGATGTCTTGAAGACGTGAAGACAATTAAAGGAAGGGAAATAATTTGTTTTTCAGTGTTTTAATGGGTCCCACAGTGTGTTTGGAGTTGCATCAGCTGTCAGTCCAAGATGGGCCATGTCAGAACTGGTGAGGTTGGGGGGTGAGGAGCAAGGTTGATCATCCAGGGTCAGTCTGGATCTCCTGAGGAGACACTCAGCATCAAGATCACTTGGAGAACACTTCTATGACCTCTTCTCTGAACTAAAAACTATCCATCATTGAATTAAAAAAAAAAAGTAGAAACTTCCAAGACTTGTTTTGAAATTTCCTTGAAGACAATTAAAGGAAGACAAAGAGATCCTGAGGGATTTCTGCATTTTAATGAGCCCCACGGTGTGTTTGCAGCCCATGATGCTGAGGTACTGAGAGAAGATTGAAGCAGCTGCTGAAGAAGTCAGAAGCCAAACTGCAAGTCCCTTGAAGCATTGCTGGGCCCCACTGAGGGCAGGCACTGACAAAGCCTCCCCAGGGACTTCTTGGAGCAGCTCCTTGGAGGCCAGGAGTGCAGGCAGACAAAGGCTCTGGGCAGGCCCCTGCAATGCTGAGCAAAGCCTGCCTTGGTTTTGTGGAGCACAAAGGCCAAGGCCTGAGCCCCAGGCCCTGGCCCAGCAGATCCTGTCCCTCCCGGCTGGCTCAGGGCTGTTTGGGGGGCAGTGGGATGGGAGGGGGAGGAACAACAAAGGCCCAAAACTGGGCAACCCCTGCCAGGCTGCTGAGGGAGGGGCGAGGCAGAAACCAAGGGCAGAACCTGCAAGGCAAGTTGCTTGTGGTGGCCTGAGTGGCAGAGGCAGCTGCCAGAGGCAAGGGGACAAAGGCCTGGGTGCCTTTGGGCCTTGCAGCCCTGCCAGAGCCCTTGGCCATCTCTCCTGCAGCCTGTCCTGCCCTGGCCCTGCTGCTGCTCTGGCCTTGCAGGCTGCACACACCCCTCCTGCTTTCCCACCCCCCTCCCAGCAGCATTTCTAGACCCTCCCTGATGTCTCTGCACCAGCTCTGGCTGTTGCCATGTGCACTTGGCCTTCTTAACTTGGATCCTGAGCCCCTGTGCCACAGGACATCCCTCCCAGAGCCCAGGCCCTTCTCCTGGGGGTCACTGCAGAGCTGAGCAGATCCAGGTCACCTCCCATTCCTCTGCCAACCCCCTGGGCCTGCTCTGGGCCCTGCAGGTCCTTGCCCTGCTCCCAAGGGCTGTGGGGGTGCTTAATGGTCAGGGCTTGGGGTTTAGAGCTCAGGGTGGGGATTAGGCAGAACGTTGGGAGGTTTGTTGTTCTGCTGGCAATGTCTGGTTCATGATTAGGGGAAGAGCTTTTCAGGCTGGGTCAGGATTAAAGCTTGGCTTTTGATACTGGTAATACAGGTTTGGGATTGGGGTGGGCATTAGATGAAAAAAAGGGTCTGGAATAATGGGTTTGGGATTTTTGTTTGAGATCAGGGTGAGGTTGGGATTAGAGCAGTGGATTCCTTTCCATGGGAGGGACAGCACTTTTAGGTAGTGTTGCGGTTTGAGGTTATAAAGATGGTAAAGGTCCATCAGGAATGTTTTGACACTCAGTGTTTCACCACCCTCAGCATTACCTGAAACTCTTTTTACCATATCAAAATCTTTCATCTCTGTTGACCATCTCCTTTCCCTCATGCAAATATCCCATCCATATTTTCCCAGTTCTTCTGACCTCCCCAAGTCTTTCATCTGGATGGGCTCAGCTCTGCAATGACCCTGAGGACCCCTGAGCATCTGCCTGCCCTCCTTGGCCAGTCAGTTCCTGGAACAGCCCTGGCAGCGCAGCCCCCAAGGGCACACGATGTGCTGCTGTGCTGGAGAGGACCCTCCTCAGCCTGGGCAGCAGGGCTGGAGGGGGGGGATTCCCTGCCCCTCCCCAGCTGGGCCCTTCCTGCCCACCAGCTCCTGCTCCAAAGGGCTCCCACACACCCTGGGGCACTTGTCCCACTTGAGCACTGGAGCTGCCCCAGGGCATCTCTGGGCAGTGCCCAGCTCTGGGACTGCTCTGGCAAGTCATGGCCTGAAGCCATGAGTGTGGAATTTAGGAGACACTTGAAACCTCTGGAGAACAGAAGTCTTGGGAATTGCTGAAGACTTCCTGGCCAGCATTCCCAGACTTTTTGTTTGTTTTTTTTTTAATTTCAACATTTTTTTCCCATTTGTTTTTATTGACAACACATTCTATATATTATATTAAGCTGATTCTTTCATTGTCTACATGAATAGTTTTGTGCAGCTACTTGTCAAAGTAAATATCCCACTAATGATTCAATTAAGGAAACATGGCTTAGAGGAAGCTCTTGATTTTTAGGGCACCTTTCATATCCCTAATTTTGCCTCTTTTCTTCTTCCTCTCCCTACTTTTGTGTTGAAAAAGCTCTCCAGGATGTGTGTGCCTGGGAGTGTTTTCACACTCTGAGCTGTGCCATGGGACAGGGAACAAATGCACCTTCTCGAGAAATCTGCCCCTCCTGCTCACAGAAGCCCTCTGAGTGCCCAGGTGAGATGGTGCCCAGGCTGCTTTGCTGGTGTGGAATGAAAGGGCCAGGCCAGGCTCCTGCTGCCACTGCCAGGGGCTGGAGGCCCCTCAGCCCTGCAGAGCCCCCACCCTGCACACTCACACACTTCAGCTCAACATTGGGGTTTTCCCCTCCCTGGCACTGCCCAGTCCAGCTCCTCCCTGGTCCCCCCATCTCCCTGCCCCTGCCCCAGCCCAGCAGAGCAGCACAGTCAGGTCTGGCCCTGCAGCAGGACATGGAGGCCATGGAGCTCAGGGACAGGCCCTCTGTGTCTGCAATGCTCAGCACATCATCAGCTCAGGCAGCTCCTGCAGCCCCAGGGCCAGCCCCGCTCCCCAGCACAGCAGCAGAGAATCGGCCCCGGGCTCCTCAGGCCCCATTTGCCATCTCCAGGGGCACTGGCCACCACCAGCACCAGCTGGAGCAGCCTCAGCCCCTCAGCCCCCACAGTGGGACCCTGAGGTCAGCACACGGACTCCAGGGAGAAACCAGCAAGGCAAGGACCCTCTGGAGAGTCTGGTCCTTGGCCTTGTTCTTGAGAGCCCTTGAGAAGAAGAGATGAGGCTTCAGGCTGTGCCCGGAGCAAATGGAGCCCCTTGTGTGGTGGAAAGAGTGCAGTGGAGCCCAGCTCATCCCAGCAGTGCCATGGCCACAGGACTGACCCAGCCCAGCCCAGGGACCAAGGGCCAGAGCACTGAGGCCTCAGCCCAGGCCCAGAAGGGGAGGGTGGCAGGAGAAAAAGAGCAGCTCTCAACAGGCCAAATGCTGCTGCTCCCTGGCACTGCTGCTGTGCTGGGACTCTGTTTCCCTGCCCCTCTGCACACAGACACTGCCCTGCCAGACTCATCAGAGGTCTCAGAAGACTGAACTCACAAAAACAAGCCACTGAAGGATCCTTGACTTTGTTTCAATGCATTCCTCATTTACACAGACTCTGGGTCAAATTCAAGATGTAGACAGTGACCCAGACATGGGATGAATAATCAATATTCACTGTACACAACTTTATCCCAGGAGAAAAACCACAAGAAAACCCTAACCCAGCACCACAAAAACCTGAGCAGGCAGGCTGGAACAATTAGTCCCATTCTGAATGCTATGGAAGAGAAAACAGGCCATTTGTGCCTTCAGAAAAGCATCCAGTCATCATTTTCCTCAGGGCATCCTTGTAGGGAAGGATTTCTTCAGACAGATGGCAGAGCTTGGCAGCAGGCTGTCCTTCTTAGCTTGGGAAATCTCTGCTAACTTACCTAACAGTGGTACAAACCCCCCACATTAATGTTGTCAAACAGCTGCATCTGCAGGATTCATGTTCCAGCATTACCTAATGCACAATTATCACACCTCTTTTTAAAGTTAAAGGGGAGGGAAAAAAAAGTGGGGAGTGGGGGGAAACTCCTCACCCCAGTCATCCATCAAGTGTACATCCTGGCCACTGCTCCCAAGAAATTTAATATATGCTAAAGAGATATAAAAAGACATCAAAATCTTTCAGAAATAAAAGTGCTTCAGAAGCTAGATTTTAATATTGCCAAGTGGGTTTTTGCCAGATTATAAAGTTGACTGAAATGCCAGGATACTGCATTTTGGAAGCAGCAGCAGCTCACATATTGCCTCGTATTAGTGGCTGAAGTGTGTTGCTGATTCCAAAGCTGGACTATCATCATCTGTGGGGGAGAGTGGATAAATAAATAAATAAAAATTGACATTCCCTACCAACCCTGCTGCCTTGAAGCACTCTTTTCAAGTGCGGCCTCCACAGGAAAAAAAAGTTAAGAGCACTTTATTTTTATTATAGTGCTTTCCCCAGGCAGGAATTTTTATTTCAGTTAGAATCTTTGAACCATTACATTTTCAGTGAATCATTTTTATATTTACAGTTGACATCTTCATAGAAGAATGAAACCTTTGAGCAACAGCTCTAAAGCATGAAGGTTGCCTGCAGTAAATACTTAAATTATTTTACATCCAAATGGAACCTGTTGTTTTTAGCTAAAATTTAATAAACCTTAAATCAATGACCTTTTTTTTACTGAAAGCCTGCCCTTTGGAAAACTAACTTTCTCAAGAAACATTTTGGTGAATAAATGCCAAACAAAGGGCTATTGAAATCTAAACATTTTCCCAATTTACAGCTTGTGAACATTTAGTTCCTAAATTCCCAACTGCTACCTAATGTACAGAACAGTGGTGCCTTGGTTGAATCACATATCATTGATTTCAGAGTGTCACAGAGATCTCATTGACAGGAATCAATTAGAATCCAAAATCAACCAAATACGTTCATGCACTGTCATTCATTGAATTTGAATATCCCCAAATTAATTGTAAGCATGTGAAAGAACCTAGAAAGAAATTTTGAAAAGGTACAAAAATAAAAATCAGTAAACTTTGAGAAAATAATAGTGCATCTGAGCATGTTTCATGCCTGCTGGGGGAAGTTAATGGTGAATCACACCTTCCCTTCCCAGCACAGGCTGAGATCTATTCTTTTTTGAACATGAAAATACCCAGCGACTGAAGGCAGAGGACACACCAGTCAATGACCCAGCATTATTTTATGAACAGCCTGTTACACGCCCAATATCAAACATGCTGCCAGGATATTACAAAATGCACAAGTATGTTACACTCTGAAAAACTGCACATTGTAAGTCAGCCACTGCACTTCATGGAGAAAGAAAGGAGGGAATTCCTGAATCTTTACCAAAAACATGAATAGATGTGGCCACTTATCCAAAGAGCTGTTATTGTTGCTGAGGACTCCTCTCTAAACACATTCACCTGTAATTCTGTCAAGGTAATAAATCCTTCCACTCACTACAGCACACTCAAAAGCACCCTGCTATTTAATTTCAAGGGAAAAATGGCCCAAAGTGTCTCAAACATTTACTTTTGCTCATGTAAAAGTGCTGGCATTTTACTTCCTTCCTGATAAGCCAGTGCCAATGGACCTGATTATTCTTTTCTTATTCAAAGCATAGCAGTAGTTCCAAAGCCCTCTCAATCTTATCAGGTGTCTGAACAGCACAGTTACTGAAAACAGTTTGTACTGCTCCTCTCTCCTCCTGCCAGGCTATCAGATAAACCCAACTAACTCTCTGTATTCACACACAATCAAACAGAAGCTGTGTCTTCAACCCACTGTAGCCTGTTTCTGGCATGTTACAGGTTTGCTGCTTGACATGAGTTGTACCCAAAACAGCAGCAGTGAATTAGCTTAGAACAAAAATATAGTCACTCCATAGCAGGCAACACAAAAGGGACACAAGATAGGAAAAAAAAAGAGAAACATTTTGTGAAGTAAGAATGATCAGTCTCATCTCAGTAGTTCACAGGTATTTATCTGGTGCTACTTGAAAAAGAGCATGGAAGCAGTAGGATTCAAATGCATTCAAAACAGACCTGACACAGGCCTCAAGAATAGAAAAAAAAATTCTTTTTTTTGTTTATTTTATTCTCCTGTCCTCTAGGAACTGTCTCTGATTTGCAAGGGGTGAGAAAGTGAAAGAAAGGAAAATGGTTACAGCGTCTGAAAGCGTTTAAATGCCTTTACAGTTTTTGTCTGTAACAAATCTGATTTTCATGATCCAACCTTCATTTGGCACTAAAAGACCCCCACAAAAGCAAACCAAAAAAACACTCTCCCCCAAACAAGCCTCTGCAACTCTCCTTTTCATTCAGTGTCTCAGATACAGAATTTTCAGTGCTGACTACTGAGGAATAACACAAGATCAACTCCTTCAGAAGGGCCACGGCTTTGAAGATTTTGCTTCCTGCACAGCCCTGGGGAACAGGCACAGCATCTCCCTTCCTTCTTCTCAGGATGACAGGATATCCTCGGGATGAGCCCAGTGTTGGAAGAGTTAAACATTAACCTGGCTGTGCCCTGGGCACTCTCAGCTGGCTAAATGAAAAGTTCTGGAATGCCAGGAGAAATCCTGAGTTGCAGCTCTTGGATTAAGCACAGCCTTCTTTAGAAGCTGAAGCTCCAGCCCCTGAGTGGAGGCTCCTTCCCACCACCCCCTCCCACTGACAGTCCCCCTGAGCAATAAAATATCAGCTTAAACATAAAAGGACAGTGGCATTCATCCTCCACAAAGTCAGGACCAAATCCTACAGCCAATTTGATGACAGAAAAAAAAAATAAAAGTAAATAAAAAATACACAGAAAATTGCTTGATCCTTTGTTACATTTCCAATCTAGGGAGAACTACACAAACTGCCAGTAGCAGAGTGCTCAGAGTACATAAAGGAGTGTGATTTCACCATTTTGTTAAATTGTGGTTTTACTCGATTTTCATGTCTTGTATTTCTTTAAAAATATTCACGTGTGAGATTGAAAAAAGTGTTTTTTTCAAAAACAGCTCTAGAAACCAACCCAGAAATAGGGGGAGAGGGGTGAAAGAGCAGCAATAACATGTACAAGAATGGTCTGAATAAAGCAAGTCACCTCCTGCCCACCCATCCTGGCACCTGATGGGAAGGAACTCTGGAAATGCTTAGGAACAAGCTAGCACTACATTTTAGATATGACTTTTTCATCTCTACATCTACAGGAATTTAAATTGTTTCATGTCCAGCTGACTTGGAGGGGGGAGTGCACACACACAACTGGCTTATAATTTCTTAATTATTTTTACCTTTTTTTAATTTTTATTTCCCTTTTGTTTGTTTGTCTGGGGTTTTATTTCTGAGGACATTCAAAACAAGAGACAGCAACTCCACATCATCTTCTCATTCTACCTTGCCAAAGCCATCAATCTCTGATCACACCCATTAGAATCTCACTGGAGCCAACAGGACATTTTGTGGCAGCTTGACCAGTTGTTTAAGGAAAGAGTGTGTGATGGAGCAAAGCTAAATGGACACATCTGGGATACTTCTGACACTCCTCAGCATGGCTAATATTGATTTGTTTTCTTTGGCTGGGTAAGTGCTGCCCAAACACATTACCTAGGGTGTGTAGTTCCAATCCAAATGATGATAAGGAAATGTGCAGGTTTTTTTCCACTTACAGCAACATGAAAAGACACAGAGGAGGAAGAGACATCCATGCTAAGCTACAGAGTAATAACCTCAAAAACCTCAAATCACTTTATCCTAAAGTTTGGTTTCAGAACAAAACTCTTGAAGAGAATCTTACACCCTCCCATATAAAGACAGCAGCTCAAAGCTGCAAAGAGTTTTATTAAGGGAAAGGGAATATAATTTTCAATGTATGATAAAAGGATATATTTGGACTATTCTCACATGCACAGGGGTAGCTAATTATTTTTCAGCAAGTTATCATATAAATAAATGTGCACAATTCTGTCCAAGGACACTATAAATGGCTCGATTAGACCGAGAACAAGGAACTTCTATTCCATACACCCTGATATACCAACTTACCACAGCACATGGCCATCCTTCTCCAATTTCAGATTTAAGGTTCTGTGTTAGTGCCACAAAAAATAAGAATTTTTTGTTTTGTTTTGCCTCATAAATTATTTTGATCTAAATCCTCAGATTTCATCAAGATTTCATACAAATTCAGAATGGTGACCCACGGTATAAATCAGACATTCAGCAGTACAGAAAAACAGCATATGCTTATCTTACACTGTGTGAAAGTACCTATATTGCTCTAATTTTCATTAGGCTGTTAATAGATGTTTCTCCTGGCAAGTACAGGAAGCTGAAGTGAAGAAATTAATTTTATTTCAATTTTAAAAGAATTGGGAAATGATGCTCTGATTAAAAAGCTATGCTACTTAAAACAGGAAAATAATTGGAAACTAGACAAGATTCCCTTTAATGCAAACCTGCTCTATTAAGGAATAGCAAAGAGAAAAGCCCCTCTTTGTTTGAAGGAAATAAGAATTAGTTGAAAAAACATTACAAGCGTTATGTAAACAAACCCCAGAGATTAGAGCTTCTGTAACACAGCAAATCCATAAATTGTTTCAGAAGACACACGTCAAAAGGCAGCGATCTACCATTCTAGAAAAGTTACACTCCAAAGTGCTACTGAAAAGGCAATACCAAGTCATTTCAAATATAATTAAGGAAGAGTATCTAAAAAACCAGTATACAATTCAGTTGCATATTTTTCTTTCATGGTTCACAGGATTTTTATTTCTCCACATACAAACCATAAAAAAATCAAAAAACCAAAATCCTCACAGCTGCAGGACTTTTGGAGAGGACTAAGGACCATTAAAATTAAATGTGTATTTTATATTTTTGCCTGAGGACATCATGATGCACATTAACAACCATATGTAGGAGTCGTCCCTCTCTAAAGGGAGACTTGTTCAGCCAAGAACACATGTAGCTGAAAAAACAGTTCTCCATTTGACAGCCCAAACTTACAGGAATATGTATAAATATTATTATTTTCATTTACTTAGAATGAGAAAATCTTAAAAAAAATACAGCATCTTTTAAAAGCAAAACTGTGAGTTCAATACAAAACCTGCTAGATTACATGGAGAATCTGGTATAAAATCAGGTGCAAATACTTTACATTGCTGGCCAGCTCTCTTCTAATGGATTAAAAGAAAAAAGACACATAAAAACACATAAAAGGAGCTGGATTTTGACAAGCAACTGCACAGAGGGAAGTTATACAGCTCTGCATATATATACTTACTGTGTACATGTCTGTGTGCACACACACAGCAATAGAGTGCACTGCCCAAACTGCCTAAGGAATACACTCCATACCTGTAACACACACACAGGCACAGATAGAAACGTACTGGAACACAAAACTGGCTGTGCACAGACAGAGGATTGCACAGAAAATGCAAATATATAAAACAAACCCACACACAGACGTGCTGCTACAGCTCTGACTGTGCACGTGTGACTGCCGACCTCAAGCCTGAAAGACGACCCACAAAATGGAAAA
>NW_020922997.1:0-6995 GCF_003984885.1 Neopelma chrysocephalum
AGCATGGCCCCCGGCTGCAGGACAACCCCGCTGCCGCCGCCGTCCTGCCGGGGCCGGAGTTGGGGGGATGTCCTTGGCCTTCCCTGTGGGCCGGAGGCAAATCCCCTCCCTGTCCTTCTTGCTTCCTGCCCCAGGCCCTGAGCTCAGGATGGAGAGCCCGGAGGACAAATCCCCCCGTGAGACCCTGGTGGGAGAGGCCGTTTTGAAGGGCTCCACGGTGCAGGAAGGCAGCGGGGAGGAAAAGGGCCGGAGATCCCCCCACAGGAAGGGCTCCAAAGCCAGCCCAGGGTGCTCTGAGGAGGAAAGACCCAGGCTGTGCCGGGAAGGCGGCTGGAGGTTGAGGGGGAACTCCGACGTGGTGGTCCCTGAGCAGCCTCCCAGCAGGGAAAAGCCCTTCAGGTGCTTGGAATGTGGGAAGAGCTTCAGCCAGAGCACCAACCTGCTCCGACACCAGCACATCCACACTGGGGAGCGTCTCTACACATGTGGGGAATGTGGGAAGAGCTACAGCCAGAGCTCCAGCCTGATCCGACACCAGCACATCCACATTGGAGAACAGCGCTACGTGTGTTTGAAATGTGGGAAGAGCTTCAACTGCAGGTCCAGCCTTATCACCCACCAGGGCATCCACACCGGGCAACAGCCCTACAATTGCTTGGAATGTGGGAAGAGCTTCAGGCAGAACTCCCACCTGATCCGCCACCAACGCATCCACACTGGGGAACGACTCTACAAGTGCTTGGAATGTGGGAAGAGGTTTCAGACCAGCGGGAATCTCCTCCTGCACCAGCGGACGCACACGGATGAGAGGCCCTTCCGCTGCACCGACTGCGGGAAGGGCTTCAACCGGAACTGCAACCTCATCACCCACCGGCGCATCCACACCGGGGAGAGGCTCTACAAGTGTGGGGAGTGTGGGAAGAGCTTCACCGAGAGGTGTAACTTAGCCTCAAATGAATGGACTCACCGGTAGGGGAAACCCTACCAGTGCCTGGACTGTGAGAAGAGCTTTGGCTGCTGCTTCTACCGCGAATGAATCCCCTGATGGTGAGGCAACCCCTGGAGTCCAGTGACTGTCAGTCCATCCCTTTCGACCACAAAGGGCCAGTCCCGTTTCCCTGGGGCAGGTTCTGCCAACAGAACCCTTCTTGGGGGTGTGTGGAGATTCCTGCCTTGGCTGGGGACTCCCCCAAGGTCACTGCTGGAGGTTGAGAGCAGAGATCTCCTCACGAGCGTTGGTCTGGGGGAGTTCCATCCATCTCTAATTAAGAATTATTGCTGTTGTGCCAGCTTGAGTAGAATTGCTTCAACAATTGCTTTAGTGTAGAGCCCTGTCCTATCTTATTCTATACTCCTGGTAGTTTTAGTTTCTATTGTGCAGTAAATAATTGTGATGAAGATCTTTTGTCTGATCTTTTGTAACCCTAAATAATTCATTTCTATCAATAGATCTGATTTGCCATCATTAAAAGGTGGGGACAAAAGTGTTTCAGTCACAGTTCTGTAATTCCTCTAAACTGAAAGTGCTGGCATAATGCAAGGCTTAGATTGGATCCATCAGCCCCCAGCACCCCACAGTAAGTTGGGAGTTCAGGGGGGCCAGCCCCCTTTCCCAATCCCCCTATGCCCAAAGACCCCCATGGGACTGTCAGACCCACCAGACCACCCCCCCTTTTCCACCCTTCTCCCTATTCCTCCCACTTTCCCATTTTCCCCTCAATCCTCAATTTCCCCCGATCAGTTTTGGGGTCCCAACCTCTGTTTTTTCCCCATCTCCCACCCCTTCCACATCATCTTCCCCCTCCCCAGCCCCCTCATGCTCAGTTTGAGGGTCCCATCCTCCCCTTTTCCCACTGTTCTGAACTCTCCCACCCATTTCCCATCATCCTCCAAACCTCAGAGCTCCATCCCCTCCACTTTCAGGGGTCCCACTCCCCTCCCACTCAGTTTGGGGTCCCACCACCCCTTTTCTTCCCTCTGACCCCCCTTTTCCCACCGACCGCCTCCTTCCCACCCCCCACTCACCTGAGAGCTCCTCACCCGCAGCTGGGGGGGCTCCCAGCACCACCAGTGCCCAGAGATGTCCCCCCAGAAAAGGGGTTGGTTGGGGTCCTGGGTGGGCTTTGAGTGTGTTTGGGGGTCCTTGAGGGGCTGTGGGGAGATTCTAGGGAGGTCCCAGCACCTTTTGGGGTGAACTGGGTGCTTTATTGAGGGGCAGGTGCCCTCCCAAAGCTCCCCCAGAGCGGGTTGACACAGAGGGACACAGGGGGGTCCCCATTCCTGATCCATCCCAGAACCGGTTCTGCCCCCCCCAAACCCGGCTCCACCCCTTGGGATTCCCCCCAAGCCCCTCCCCCAGTGCCCCCCAATAACCAGGACTGGGGAGAACTGGGAAGCTTTACTGGGATCACTGGGAGCAGCTGCGTGGTGTCAGAATAAAAGCAGGGGCGGGGGGAACACACGATCCCCCCAAAATCCTCGTGTGCCTGGGGAGGTACTGCGGCCACCGCCGGCTCAGGAGCTCTGTGGGGAGAGAAAAGGGGGTGACACCGGGGTTGGGGGTCCCCGTGGGGGCACAGACACTCTGGGGGGGACACACGACCCCCTGGGATCCCCCTCACCTTCTGGCGCAGGTAGAAGCCGAGCCCCAGCGCCAGGGAGACGAAGGCCAAGAGGAAGCCCCCGGCCCCTCCTTCGGAGCAATTCCTGAGGCTGATGAAGCCCAGCAGGGCCGGGGCCGCTGGCGGTGTCCGATCCCGGCAGGAAGCGGGGAGGGCCCAGCGGTGTCTAATAGAGATAAATCAAGGCAGATCTCTCTCTTTCTTTTACCCCCTGGGCAGTGACCATCAAAAGGCGTCCCTGCTTCACAGCAGAAGCTCCACACATTTCAGGAAGTCTGTGGAAGAATCTGCTCTATGAAAGGTGGTCCTGGGCTTTTATACTTATCCAGTGATGGATCTCCAGTCACATATTGCCAGGCCAGTGAGCAGCTGATCTGTCAAACTCTGCTTCCAAAAGCAGGATGTATGTTGGAAGATTGGGGAACCAGGCTGGGTTTGGCACAATTCAGCACTAAACCAACCCCTTGGCACCAGCAGTAACTCCCCACAGAGAGCTTGCAGTGCTTGCATTCTCCCATCAGATTCTTTTCCAGGTAGAACATCCTGCTACAAGGGGTCTGTTACCACCCACCCCAGAAAGGAGGGGGTAACCCAGGTTCTTATTAATAAATCCCTTGGGGTGGATTAGAGTGAAACGACACTGAATAATTGGTGTTTGAAAACATAAATATGTAGGGTTTATTTTAGAACACTTTTGTTTCAAAGGTAAACAGGTATGTTGCCATTTTGGGTGTTATCATCTCTATCTCTCATCTACAGCAATGTGGCATAAAGAGAACCTTTAGGGAAAATGCATAAGGGAGAGAAAGGAAAGACAGGATAAGGGTGAGGGAGAGTAAAGGAAAGAAAAGCTGAGAGTGGAAAGATGTCTATAGTCACCACCCACGGGGTCCAGTGATGGAACTTGGTAGTTGCAGCCTCCATGTCTGTCAGTTGAAGTGGTGGCCTTGATCCGTTGGGGGTGGGGAAGGGAAGCCCCCACACTCCAAGAAGTTCTGAGTTATTATATCCATGGATGGTGTCCTGGGCCATGCCACGAACCCCCAACATCTCCTGGGCCTGCGCAGAATTCCCGTGAGGGGCCTGGGAAAAGGGTTTTTCCTGCCTTTCAGGATTGGCAGAGGGGGAATGGGCTTTGATGGGCCATCAGAGGTCTAATGCAAAAGTCCTGCAGAAACCTGCAAAAGTCCCTTGGCAATCCTAGAACGCACAAATCATGAACTGTTTCAGTCTCTGACACCACCCTGTGATTTCTGCATTCAGTAATTTCTCTTCTTTTGTCGTTCACTGTGAATCTTCTTTGTGGGTGGTGCCTTTTGTGTAGTGGACAGAAAGAGAGAAGAGTAAAGAAAAGGAAGAGAGAGCACAAATCTTTTCCCAATGCAATGCAATTTCCAAAAAACCCTACAGTAAAATAGTAAGCATATGGGACATAACAGGATCTCAATAGCTACAATCAAATTTCCTAATATTAACAAAGGCACAAACATCAGGATTTAATACTGTCACAAATCTAATTTTCATTAGCCACTCTCTCTATCCTGTGAGTAGTATTGTTCTATAATAATGTGTCTGTTAGAGGGGCCAATGTGTCTTGAAATTGGACCTGAAATTACACATCAGTTTTTATGCAAATACATTGAGTTACCTGGGAGCTGGTACAAGGCTTTCTTATATCCTCTTCAGGTCACACTTTCTTTTCTTTGTCTAGATTTAGTTTAATTTGTTAATATTTTGAGACATTTAGCCAAATATAAAATGTGATGCCTTCTGAGGCAGGGGGTTAATGCATCTAATACATATTTGTATGATTCCAAATATGCATAAATTCTTGTACCAACTCTTAGGCTAAATTTGGTGGAGTTTCTTGGTTCTCAATTGATTGAGACAGAATTATACATATCTAAAAGCTTCTCCCAAGCCAACTTGTTTTTCAATAAAAAGACAAAATAAACTTGGCAAAAATTAAACTAGCAATACATAAAATGGCTTGTCTTACACAATCTTACCAGTGAATTGCTCATGATAAAAACACAAGTCAACAATTATTAATAAGCTGATAATACAAGCAATTTTGGGAGTATAGGAGACACAAACACAATGTTTGTGGTAAACTTTTACATATTGCAAAACTCCTGAGACAAAAATACACACAGACGTGCATATCACAAAGTTATTAAGATAAAAACACAAACACACGCAAACAATCAGTGCTGCAAAGAACAGTAGAACTCTCCAGTCCTGTTGCCACTTCGTTTTCTCATGGCATACTTGTAAACTGATAACTGAAGCAGTTGTGGGGGCAGTTCTCTCTTCTACCCATTGCAGCAATTGAAAGCTTTATCGCTCTCATGCAGTTTGATCTCATCTGCTGGCAGGTTCCTGCAAAAAGAGGAAATCTGGCCCACTACGGACCCATTATTAAAAAGAAGGAATTATCTATTTATCCAACTCCTTTTCTTATCTGGCATGATGCCACTAGGGCAGCAATCATGGAGAAGTCTGGAACGTGTTTTCTCCAAAAAGCAAATAAACCCAGAGCCTGCTGGAGCTCTTTTTTGCTCCTCAGCATCTTTATTTGCTCTAGGGTGGCCAAGGTGTCAGAGGGAATACACACTGCCACTTTTTCGGTGGGAATTTGAAGTCTCAGACTTTCCAAGTGGGTGATAGTATTTGTCTGGTCCACTGTGGTGACATCAGCAATCTGGGCAATCAATTCAGCTTTGTTATGTCCAGCAGCTGTTTGTGAGCCAGTGTCAGCACCTAGGTAACTCACTGGCAGCTGCCACTGCCCATTAGGTTCATGGACAGGCCCCCTTCCCGCTGAGGATAGTTTATCAATCTATCTCTCTCTCTATCTATCTGTAGGGTTTAGTTTGGAACAATTTTGTCTCCATGTAAAGTAGGTTTGGGGCAGTTTTGGCTCCTGTCTATAGTGATATAAAAACATAAAAATAACACTTCCCCTCTCTGGCTCCAAGCCCAGCCTGTCCCCTCCAGGGCTGGGTGTTCCCCCCTCTGCCCCAGGTGGTTCTGTTGCCCATGGGCAGCAAAGTCCCCACTGCTTCTGTAACTGGAGAGTGTTGGAGCCATGGACCATTAACATTCCAGTCTCTCCCAGCTCTGCATCCCAAAAGTCGAGAGGGATAAACCTGTCACCTCAAAGTGGATCAATCCCACTGAAAATGGCTCAATCCCACCCCAAAATTCCTGTGTTTCTTATTTTCCCTATGTAATTCTGGGGCAGCTGCTGCCACCCCTCAGCTCTCTGCAGGCTGAGGCTTGGCCTTGCACTTTTGCCTTTGCTGGATTTCTTCATCAGATATTTCTCTCTCCCTGAAAAGAAAAATATGGAAGGATTTCGATAATCTGGACATCTTTAGACCATCTGGACAAATTACAGTTTGCAGTGTTGGAACAGCTCAGCCAGAACATTTTCCATGTTTGATCATTGGTTCCCATCCCTCCCAGGAGGGAGGACACTGAACTCTTCCACAGAAACAGAAAACTAGTTTTCTGCAGCAGCCTTTGGGAAAGTTGAATGGTAGAGTGGACTGTTCAAAACCCCCTTGAAAGCAATGGGCAGTGGGACCTTCAAAATGTGGGATGTGCATTTAGCAAAAGCCACCTAGTTAGTTAATCCTGTAAGCTCAAGAGATAAAACTCCAGGCCAATTCAGTGTCTAAGATCAGCTAAAAAGAGCAGGTCCTTTAACCAGGCCCACAGGCCCAGGGGAACACACACGACGCGCGCCCTCCCAGGCAATGGTTCTACAGTTTTAGAAGATGGTCCCTCCAATGCCAGAACTCTCCACCCCCCAGTTCTGCCCCCAACACACCCCTTAGGGAGTTGGGTTTGGGGTCTTTGGGACCCCTTCTTCCTCATCTTTATCTTCTTCACAGCACGGACAGTCCTTGGAGCGCCTCCAAAGTTCTGGGCTTGAAGGTTGCTTTGTCTCTTGTGGGATCATGTTGTCCAGGCCTCGGGTGTGATGTTGTTCAATAGAGGTGTTTTTCTACAATTCTACCTTGAAAAGAAGTCTAAACATGCTAAAGGAATTTAGAAAGTTTGATATCAAATGGGGCAATAGGGTTGGGTCTGTGTAAACTACTATGCTAAGGGGTGGCATATAATACAGCTACATTAACATCTACATTTACTACACAACTACTTTTAAAATCTAAAAAAAAAAAAAAATATCCAGAAAGCTTTAAGGCATCACACAAACCTAGTTCGTTAACTCTACCAGTTGAACTGGCCGTGCCCAAAAAAAACCTCTATGTTCCATTGAAGGGGATAAAATCCCTGTGGTCCATATGAGGAATACGTTAGGGAGGACAGTTTGGATGAGTCCTGCCTTAAGCAAAGGCAAAC
>NW_020922998.1:0-550 GCF_003984885.1 Neopelma chrysocephalum
TTCCCAAACCTTCCCTTCCTTTCCCAAACCTTCCCTTCCTTTCCCAAACCTTCCCTTCCCTTCCCAAACCTTCAAACCTTCCCAAACCTCCCAAACCTTCCCTTCCCTTCCAACCTTCCCTCACCTTCCCTTCCCAAACCTCCCCAAACCTTCCCTGGGAGTGTCCAACTCCAGTTTGGAGCAGCCTGAGCTCAGTGGGAGGTGCTGGAATGACCTTTAACCTTCCCAAACCACCCCTTGGCCGTGATCAGCAGCTCCCAACGTGTCCCTGCAGGTCGTGGAGCGACTTCTGCTGCTTCCCATGGAATACTGGAGCCAACTGATGCTGGTGGAGCAGGAAAACATGGATCCAGGGCATGTGATTGAGAATGTCAACGCCTTCTCCACCCCCCAGACCCCTGAGGTCCAAGGTAACCCTGAATTCTGCTCTATTATTTAAAATAACTCTGGGATTTAAAATAATCCAGGCTGCCAGAGCCACTGGATTCAGGGAAAAGAGGGAAAAGCAAAGTGTGGCAGGAAACAACAGCTTTGTTTGGGTTTTTAACAC
>NW_020922998.1:560-2398 GCF_003984885.1 Neopelma chrysocephalum
TGCCCACTTTGGTGTCTCTGGCACATTCTGGGGGTGTCTGATGTTCAGATAAACCCCAGCTGTGCCCACCCTGCCCACTTTGGTGCCTCTTTTTTGCCCTCACCACCCCGGAGCAGAAGCTCTCCAAGACTCCCTGTCCCAGAGGGTCCTTTCCACCCTCAGCAAAACCCCTGATATTTAAAATAACCCTCAATCCAGGCTGCCAGAGCCACCCATTCCTGCTGGGAGCAGGGAAAAGAGGGATAATCAAAGTGTGCCAGCAAATACCAGCTTTGTTTGGGGTTTTTGACACATTCTGGGGGTGTCTGATGTTCAGATAAACCTCAGCTGTGCCCACCCTGCCCACTCTGGTGCCTGGTGTCTCTGGCAGATGCTGGGGGTGTCTGATGTCCAGACAAACCTCATCTGTGCCCACTTTGGTGCCTCTCTTTTGCCAGTGAGCATCCTTGGCCCTCTCACCACCCCGGAGCAGAAGCTCTCCAAGACTCCCTCCTCCAGCTCCCTGTCCCAGAGGGTCCGTTCCACCTTCAGCAAAACCACTCCCAGGTCAGTTCTGTCACCTTGGGGGGGTCAAAGAGGACTAAAAACACATTTCTGGGCCCAGTTGTGGCATCAGAACCCCCCCCTGTGGCACCAAAAGCTCTGTGATGCTTTGTGACCACTTGGGAGGTGGGTAAAACCTGGATGAACATTCCCTGGGAACTGTAGAGTGGTGGATCTCCCTCCCAATTCCCAAACTGACTTTTTTTTAATTTATTTTTCTTAGGTTTGGGAGCAAAAGCAAGTCCAGCATCCAGCTGGGGCACCAGGGCAACTTCTTTGCCTCTCCCATGCTGAAGTGAAGCCCTGGGAATAAAGTTGGTGCCATCCTGGGATAAATTTGGTCCCATCCTGGGATAAATGTGATCCCATCCTGGGATATGAATTTGTCCCCTCCTGGGATGAATTTGGTCCCATCCTGGGATGAAGTTGATCCCATCCTGGGATGAATTTGTCCCCTCCTGGGTTGAATTTCTTTCCATCTTGGGATGAATTTCTTCCCCTCCTGGGTTGAATTTGTCCCATCCTGGGATGAATTTGATCCCATCCTGGGATGAATTTGTCCCCTCCTGGGATGAATTTGTCCCATCCTGGGATGAATTTGATCCAATCCTGGGATAAATTTGATCCCATCCTGGGATGGAGTTTGTCCCATCCTGGGATGAATTTGATCCCCTCCTGGGATGGAGTTTGTCCCCTCCTGGGATGGAGTTTGTCCCCTCCTGGGATGAATTTGATCCCCTCCTGGGTTGAATTTGTCCCCTCCTGGGATGGAGTTTGTCCCCTCCTGGGATGGAATTTGTCCCCTCCTGGCATTTGCACTCCAACAAATCCAACAAGTCCAAGTTCTCTCCGTGTTCCCCCCCCAGCAGCTTTTATGTCCCGAGATGTTTTGCCTTTTATCTTTCAGCTTCACTGAGGCTCCTTTAATGGGATTTTACTGTGCAATGTAATTTTTAATTCTCCCACCCCGTGCTGGATGTTGGTGACGACCATAAGGAGCAGGATTTGCTCCCTGTTAATCATTAAAGCTCTGGAGGAACTGGTGACATTGTCACTCACCCCTGGTTTTCTCCCCCTGGTTGGGTTTTTTTGGACTCCAGAGGGTGTTGTTGGCACGGCACTGGCAGAATTCCAGGCTTTCCAGCGGCAATTCCCGCCTGGTTGTGCCGCTGGAATCCTCAGGGTGGCACTGTTGGATTGCTCTGGTGGATGAACCTCCCGAGGCTGCTCCAAAGGAACCTTCCCAAACCTTCCCTTCCCAAACCTTCCCTTCCCTTCCCAAACCTTCCCTTCCC
>NW_020922998.1:2408-2502 GCF_003984885.1 Neopelma chrysocephalum
CCTTCCCTTCCCAAACCTTCCCTTCCCTTCCCAAACCTTCCCTTCCCAAACCTTCCCTTCCCAAACCTTCCCTTCCCAAACCTTCCCTTCCCAA
>NW_020922998.1:2602-3998 GCF_003984885.1 Neopelma chrysocephalum
GGGAAGGGAAGGGAAGGGAAGGGAAGGGAAGGGAAGGGAAGGGAAGGGAAGGGAAGGTTTGGGAAGGGAAGGTTTGGGAAGGGAAGGTTTGGGAAGGGAAGGGAAGCTCCCTCTGGCAATTTGAGTTCTTTTTTGGGGTTAAATCCCCCCAAAGTGGTCCCTCCTGCTGCCCCACCTTGGGCTGCCTCTTGGTGTCCTGCAGGAGGGTCATGGGGTCGGGGTCAGGCACCGCATGGGCCACAATTGTGGGGCCAAACACCTTGGCCAGGTTGGAGATGTCCATTTTGGTGTCAGGGCTCTGGGCCACCCTATTTTCAAAGAAAACAAGAAAGGATGTGGTTCCTCTTCTCCAGTTATCACACACCTCCCTCATCCCACATTGTGGTGGGTTGAGACCCCCAAAAATCCCATTTTCCAGTCCAAGCCCCCCTCCCACAACTCACCCCAGAGTGAGAGGGGTTTTCCAGACACAACCTCAAACCTTCCCTTCCCAAACCTTCCCAAACCCTCTCAAACCCTCTCAAACCTTCCCAAACCTTCCCTTCCCTTCCCAATCCTTCCCTTCCCTTCCCAATCCTTCCCTTCCCAAACCTTCCCTTCCCAAACCTTCCCTTCCCAAACCTTCCCTTCCCAAACCTTCCCTTCCCAAACCTTCCCTTCCCAAACCTTCCCTTCCCAAACCTTCCCTGGGAGTGTCCAAGACTCAATATGGGGGAAAAGGGAATTATATCACAATCACTACACAAATAAATATTCTAATAAATTATATCCACAATTCTAATTCTCTCTCCTATTAAAGCAGTATTTTCACACACAGAATTCAGCCTCTGGATGAGGTTTTTTTTGCCCAGAATGAAGATTTTATGCTCATAAGAGAAAATAAAAATCATTTGGGAATCACAGAGGGGTTTGGATGAGGAGAGACCTCAAAGATCCAACCCTCCTGTCCATCCCCAGGTACCTCTGCAGGTGGAGCATGAGGAAAGCCAAGGTGTCCCTGTTGGCCTGGGGGAGTTCTCCAACTGCCTGGTACATGGCAGCAACGCTGTTGTCCTCATCTGGGATTTCTAGGGAAAAAAAAACAAAAAAACCCAAAAAACCCAACATTTAGACCTCAGAAAGTGACCCAAGAAGCCAGAAAATTCCCCTCACAGCCACAGCAACCCTGGGGAACAAAAATCAGCCAGAAAATTCCCATGTCATGGGAATAGTTTCATACCAGAACTCAGGCAGGAGGGCTCCACAGGGAACCAAGATCCCTGAGGAGATCCAAGATCCCTGAGGAGAACCAAGATCCTCCTGAGGAGATCCAAGATCCCTGAGGAGATCCAAGATTCTCCTGAGGAGAACCAAGATTCTCCTGAGGAGAACCAAGATTCTCCTGAGGGAAGGAGTT
>NW_020922999.1:0-1138 GCF_003984885.1 Neopelma chrysocephalum
CTTTCCCATTCTACCCAGAGCAGAGCAGAGTGCCCCTGGTTTGCCCCTACTTTCCTCCTTGCCCCTTTGCCCATGCTCTCTTCTTCTTTGAGAGCTCCAAGTCTTGCAGGAGCACCAAGCCAAGGCTCCTTCCAGCCTCAGACAGAGCAGGGGGCTTCCCATTGCCTCCTCTGGAGAGAGCAGGTGGAACAGCTTCAGCAATGTTATCGTTCCTCACAGGGAAGCAACCCTTCTGCCAGAAAAACTTGTGGAGTCTTTTAGCAGACTTCTGACAGAGCTCCTTCCAAGGCTTTGAAGTTCCTTGATCTGTCCCTATTAGGCAGAGAAAAGAAGTGTGGAAGATTTTTTGGAGCTCGGATAGGACAGGTCAGCCTGGGGAGGAACACAGGCTTCACCTTAGAAATTGCCAAAACGTACAAAATCCAGCTGCCACACGCTCTGGGATCTTGTGTCCAGCAGTGACCAGCTCCAGATCTCCAGTGGCCAAATAAACAGAGAGTATACCTTCCTCATCAAGACTTGAAGATTTAGTTCTTTGGGGTTTTTTGGATGGGGCAGGGTGCAGGGGGTTGGGAGGGAGGGGCGTTGATGTTCCTTCTGAAATGCATTTTAGCACGAGCTGTGACCATTCTGGGTAGTTTTCTTTTTCCCTGGTTTGAATATTCATATCTTCTTGGCTTCCTCCATCCCACAGCAGTGAGTTGGTCCAAAAGAAACATTTCTTTTTCTCCTCTGTGTATATTTGCTCTCACTTCTGTGTCTTGTCAGTCCTCTGCTTTCATGACACCCTCAAATGAAAAAGCCCTTCATGTCCTCTCTCAAGAGCATCACTAGTTGTCACTCGGCACTTTCGTCCTCTCTCTCTTTCTTACTTCGAGCTGTCCCTTGGAGTCCATATGAAGCAGGACAGAACCCACCCTGACCACCAGGGAAACCCACAGTACTTAGAAGACTTCACCGGGACTCCCTCATGGCTTCAGGCAAGATTTCAAGACAGCCTGAACTTTAAAGCACCCGGCTGAGTGTCCCTAGGATGAGTGGGAAGGCCTTAGAAAGGCTGGAGCACTCACTCTCTTAACTCCAAATCGTCCAATACAGAATTCACTTTGTATTTTGAGCCCTTCAAAGCTTCCCTGGC
>NW_020923000.1:0-1452 GCF_003984885.1 Neopelma chrysocephalum
GGTTTGGGGTCCCCCCTATCCCTGGTTTGGGGTCCCCCCTATCCCTGGTTTGGGGTCCCCCCTATCCCTGGTTTGGGGTTCCCAAGGGGGGATTTGGGGACCCCTTGTCCCTGGTTGGGATCCCCAAGGGAGATTTTGGGGTCCCCCCTGTCTCTGGTTGGGGTCCCCAGGGGGGGATTTGGGGTCCCCAAGGGGTTTTGGGGTCCCCCCTATCCCTGGTTGGGGTCCCCAAGGGGGGGTTTGGGGTCCCTCCTCCTGTCTTTTTGGGGGTCTCCAAGGGGGGTTGGGATCCCCCCTATCCCTGGTTTGGGGTCCCCAAGGGGGTTTGGGGTCCCCCCTGTCTCTGGTTGGGGTCCCCAAGGGGGGGGTTGGGGTCTCAAAGGGGGTTTGGGGTCCCCCCTATCCGTGGTTTGGGGTCTCAAAGGGGGTTTGGGATCCCCCCTGTCTCTGGTTGGGGTCCCCAAGGGGGGATTTGGGGTCTTCCCTGTCCCTGGTTTGGGGTCCCCAAGGGGGTTTGGGGTCCCCAAGGGGGGGGTTGGGTTCTCTCCCCCTTTTTGGGGTCCCCTGTTCTCTCTCCCTGGTTTGGGGGGGTCCCCTGCCCTTTGAGGGGGTCTCTGCTCCTAAAGTATGGGGGGGGGTGTCCCCCTGTCCCCTACACCGGGGGGGGGTCCCCTTGTCCCCTGCCCCTGGTTGGGGGCTCTTATCCCTTGGAGGGGGGGGTCCGACCCCCTTGTCCCCTGTCCCTGACCCCTCGGTGTCCCTCAATCACCCCTTAATCACCCCCTAATCACCCCCTAATCACCCCCATATCTTATCGGGGGGGGGGTAAAGCAGCTCCCGGGGACTCTGGACCCGGACCCGGGCGCTGCCACCGCCCTGTCCCCGCCCTGTCCCTTCCTGTCCCCTCCCGTGTCACCCCTGTCACCCCCTGTCCCCTCCCTCGGGGTGTCCCCAACATTTGGGGTCCCCTCTGTGCCCCCCCCTCCCACCTGCAGCCCCCCAACACCTTCCCCGGGGTCCCCACCCCACCACGGGGGTCCTGCCCCCCAAAATCCGTCCCCTTCCGTGACACCCCTGTGTCACCCCCCTGTCCCCTCCCTCGGGGTGTCCCCAACCTTTGGGGACCCCTCTGTGTCCCTTCAGCCCCCCAACATCTTCCCCGGGGTCCACCCAACACCTTCCCTGGGGTCCCCCCATTGTCACTGGGGTCCCGAGCTCCTGTCACCCCCCTGTCCCCTCCCGTGACACCCCTGTCACCCCCCCGTCCCCTCCTCGTGTGTGGGGGTGTCCCCAAGCTTTGGGGGGTCCCCTCCGTGTCCCCCCCTCCCACCTGCAGCCCCCCAACACCTTCCCTGGGGTCCCCCATTGTCACAGGGGTCTCGAGCTCCTGTCACCCCCCGTCCCCTCCCCGTGTGTGGGGGGGGGTGTTCCCGAGATTTGGGGGGTCCCCTC
>NW_020923001.1:0-3423 GCF_003984885.1 Neopelma chrysocephalum
GTCAGGATCCCGTGTTCCTCTTTCCCGGACACGTGGACATCGGGGGGGATCTGGAATGGGATAATGGTGAGATCCATTCATGGAATTCCCATGGAAATGGGATTGGAGTGAGATCCATCCACAGAATTCCCACTTGGGTGGGACAACAGTGGGATCCACGCATGGAATTCCCATGGGAGTTGGATGACTCAGATTCATCCATGGAATTCCCACGGGAATTCTCATGTTCCTCAGTTCCACCCTCCCAAATCCCACATTCCCAAATCCCTCATTCCCATGGGAATTCTGTCTCACTCACCTTTGCGCTCCAGCGCCTCCCGCCCGTATCCGACGTATATCCGGAGCTCTTCCCCACATCTCTGTTCCAGGTCGGGCTGAAGAGCCTCGTACCCTTCGGATTTCCAGCGCCTCTGGATGATCCGGGCAGCTCCATCGGCCGCCACGAAGGTCCCGGTCTCCGGGGAGAAGGAGATGAAATCCTGCCCATCGATGCCGTGCCGAGTGGTTCTGTGGACACTCCTGTCGGACAGGAGGTCACAGCCACAAACCCGCTGCCATGTGTGGAGACCTGGGGGGTGGGATCAGATCCATGGAGACCCCTGGAATTGTGTCCCAGCCCCATGGAGCCCCATTCCAGTCCTATGGAGCCCCAGAGTCCAATGGAGACCCACAGAGCGTCATCCCGGATCACACCTTGGATCCATATCCAAGCACCTTGGAGCACCTTGGATCCACATCCCAGCCCCACACATCTCCCCATTCCCTGGCTCCCCCCACTCACCCCCACTCCAGTTGTACCGGCCCCCCACTGTCTCCAGGTCGGTGGCAGCCACGAGCCGGATCCTCTCGCTGATCTGGGTCTGTTCATCCCAATATCCCGGCTCGACTCCGGCCGCCATCCACGGCGTCAACGGCTCCGCCCGGCCCCACTTGCTGTCGTAGCGCACAAAGGGGATCCCGTCCAAGTATCCAATCTCCACGTATTGAGGGATCCCCGGGATGGGCTCTGTCACCGCCACAGCCAGGTAACGCAGGGAGTGGAGAACTGGGGGGACACGGAGATTTGGAGGGTTTGGGGGCATCCAAGGGTCAAGGAAAGGGGGAACTGGGAGAGCTGGGAGAGCCAGGATGGGGGTTTGGGGATCCCAGGGCCAAGGGAAGGAGAGTGTAGGGACTGGGAGAGGTGGGATGGGGCATCCAGGGGTCCCTGTGCCCAGGAAAGGGGAGCCCAGGGGGCCCCATTGTTGAAGAAAATGGGGTTTAGGGTCTGGGAAAGGCAGGAAGGGGGGTCCAGGGTGTCTCAGGGTCAAGGAAAAGGGAGGTCTGGGGTCTGGGAGAGGTGGGATGGCCGGGAAAGGGGGTGCAGGGAGGTGTTGGTGCAGGATAAGGGGGTTCAATTGGTTCCTGGAGCCAGGGATGGGGGTTCAGGGGTGTCCCAATGCCCAGGAATGGATGTTCAGGGGAGTTCCCTTCCCAGGAATGGGGTTCAGGGGGGTTCCCAGTCCTGGGAATGGGGGTTCAGGGGGTCCCTGTGCTGGATAAGAGCATTTAGGGAAGTCCAGGTGCTGGGGGAGGGGGTGCAGGGGGGTCCCAGTGGAAGTTCAGGGGGGTCCCGGTGCCCAGGAATTGCGGTCGAGGGCGTTCCTGGTGCCTGGGACCCCCTGCAGGAAGCACAGGGAGTGGAGAACTGGGGGGGTCACAGAGATTGTAGGGTTTGGGGGGTCCAAGGGTCAAGGGAGCAGAACTGGGAGAGCTGGGAGAGCTGGGAAGGGTCCAAGGTTCAAGGAAAGGGGGGGTTGGGACTGGGAGAGGTGGGATAGGGGATCCAGGGGGTCCCTGTGCCCAAGAAAGGGGGGTCCAGTGGTCCCCGGTGTTGAAGAAAGTGGGGGCTGGGGTCTGGGAGGAGCAGGAGTGGGGGTCCCAGGGTCAAGGAAAAGGGAAGATCGGAGGGCTGGGAGAGGCGGGATTGGCAGGAAAAGGGGTACAGGGGTGTATTTGTTGAAGATAAGGGAGTTCAGAGGGGTCCTGGAGCTGGGGATGGGGGATCAGGGGGTCCTAGTGCAGGATAAGGGGGCTCAGAGGGCTCCCAGTGCCCAGAAATGGTGGTTCAGGGGGGTTTCCGTGCCCAGGAATGGAAATTGGGGGGTCCCGGTGCCAGATAAGGAGGTTTAAGGGGGTCCGGGTGTGGAGGGAGAGGGTGCAGGGGGGTCCCAGTACCCGGAAATAGGGGTTCAGGGGGGTCCCGGTACTCGGGAATGGGTGTTCAGGGGGGTCTCCTTCCGGGAATGGGGGCTCAGGGGGTTCCCGTGCTCAGCAATCGGGATTCAGGGGGTCCCGGTGCGGAGGGAGAGGGTGCAGGGGGGTCCCGGTGCCCGGAAATGGAGGTTCAGGGAAGTGCCGGTGCCCGGGAATAAAGGTTGAGGAGTTGCCCGTTGCAGGGGTCCCACTTACCCTCGGGCTGCCCCCCCGAGACCCCCAGGAGCGCCAGGAGCACCCCCAGCCCCAGCGCTGGAGCCATCGCGCTGCTCCGCTGGCCCCGCTGGGCGCAGTTCGGGAGCCGCGAAAGCGAAAGTGGCCGGGGGAGCGCGGGGGGCGGGCACGGGGGAATTGCCGGGAATGCCCCGGGATCCCCTTCGGGACCCCTCCTGGCACCGGCCCGGGTCCCCCCGCCACCCCCGGGCCCCCTGGACGGGCACGAGCGGCGGGACCCCCGGGCCGGGCCGAGCTGAACTCGCTTAAGCTGCGCTTCAACTCGGCCTTAAAGGCGCCGCTTTGGGGCCAAAGCGGGGGAAGCGCCGCGATCAGCGGCTGCCGCGGGGGCGGGGGGCGATCTCCCTGGGCCAGTGCCCGCCCTGGGCAGCCCCCACTGCCCCCGCAGGGCTCCCGGGGTCAAGGCAAAGGGGGGCTCCCAAAGCCCCTCCCAGGGGGGAGCGGGAGCTGGGGCAGGAGCTCCGTTGGGAGAGAAAAGGGGGTGACAGCGGGATGGGGGTCTCGGGGGGGCACACACGCTCCGGGGGGGACACACGACCCCCGGGGACCCCCCTCAGCTCCTCCCGCAGGCGGAGGCCGAGCCCCAGCCCAGGGAGACGAAGCCAAAGACGGAGCCCCGACCCCCGTCAGCATCTTGGGGGGGCGGCGTCCGGCGGCAGCTCTGGGGGGGGGGGGGGGGCAGGACCCGGGAAACGGTGGCGGCTGCTGGGAAGGGACCGGGACGGACTGGGATAGACTGGGACAGACTGGGATGGACTGAGATGGACTGGGATGGACTGGGACAGACTGGGATAGACTGGGACGGACTGGGATGGACTGGGACAGACTGGGACAGACTGCCGCCAGCCCGGGCCCATCGCCAGGGCTGTTTCCCGTGCACCGCGGGCGGTTCAGCACAGGGAGCTGGGATTCTGGGCCAAGCCGGGCGGGCAC
>NW_020923002.1:0-3951 GCF_003984885.1 Neopelma chrysocephalum
TCAGAGGCCCAGGGCAAGAAGGTTCCCTGTGCCAGGGCTGGCTGTGGGCTGGGAAGGTGGGGGTGCAGCCAGGGGTGCCCAGGGCTGTGGTGCAGAGCAGGGTCCTGCCCCCAGGGCTCTGTGTGCTGGGGCAGGGACTCTGCTGCCTGCCAGGGGCAGCTCTCAACCGCAGGCTGTCTGGGATCTGCTCTGCAGCCCCTGCCCAGGCAGAGCTGCCCCTGGGCACTGGGCTGGGGATGGCTCTGGCAGCACTGGCAGGGAGCTGAGCTGGGCACAGGGAGGGGCTGCTGGCAGGAACAGCTCCTCACCCAGAGACAGGCAGGCAGGGAGAGGCAGCTGCTGCCACAAGTGCTGGGCAGGGGGATGTGGGCCCCTCCCTGCTGTCCCTGTGGCACAGACCCCTTCCCTGAGCAGCTCCTCCCTGGGCTCCTTTCCCAGCCGAAGCAGAGCCTGTGCCCTCAGGCCCACGGGGGCTGGGCTGTGCATTGCCCTGCAGCAGCCAGAGCCCAGGCAAGGACAAGGCCCTGATTTCCAGCTGTCTCTCTGTGTCCCTCCTCCCTTGGCAGCACCATTGTGACATTTCACTACCATCCCCTGCTGCCTGGGCTCTCCTTGTTCTCACCCTTGGGTTTTCTGAGCCAGTGTGGGGTTTGGGGGGGGCAGATTCCTGTCCAGACACAAACCCTTTGGGTGCTGCTGTGGGGATGTGTCTGTGGGAGCCAAGTGCCCAAGTGCCTTCCAGGCACCTTCAGGGTATTCAGCTGTTTGCCTGGGTGTCCTGCAGGGCTGCAGGTGCCCTCCAGAAGGGCACAGCTCTGCCATAGGATCTCTGTGCTGCACAGGATCCCCATGGAGAAAACTCCTCAGTGCTAAATCCATGGAAATGCCCTGGGCAGCCGTACTTGGGAGCTGCAATGATCCCTCTGTGTGGCAGTTTGGGAGGAGAAAAGAAGATCCTAATCAGGTATCCTGAGGAAAGGCAAGGATTCTGTCAATCTGCTCTTTGAACCGGGATTTCTCTGCTCCCAGAAGTGCCTTGTTTCTTTTTTAAGGGAATTCCTAAGGGTGATTCCCCCTTCAGTTCCAAGCTGCCAACCAGGGGCAGCTGTGAACAGGAAAGATGCCAGCTCTTGTCTCTGCACCAAGAGACCATCCCTTTGCCTCTCAGGACTCACAAGATTTCACTTGGAGCACATTAGAAATGTCAGAGATTTCAACCATCCAAACTCACTCCTGGCAAGAGCAACTGGAACAAAATCAAGTCCCCCAAATCCTCTCCCTCTGTTCTGCCCTTGGGCAAACTGTGACCAGCAGTTCTGGAAACACTTTGATACATCACAAGTGCATTTAATTGGAGGTCAGCCTGTGCTCCAAGTTGCCTCTCACTGCACAGCAAGAAGGATTCCTCAGGAGCCCATTCCAGGGTCCCTGCTCTCAGTGCCCCCTTCAGCCAGCAAAACCCAGAGCTCGGGGAGAGGGATGCAGAGAGATCTTCCTGAAAAGAGGCCCTGAATGTTGAATTGCTATGAGACATGCAATATGTTTTGGTGATTGAGTCTGGCCTAATACAATTCTGTCTTTTTTCTCCTAAACAGAAAACCATATAGAGGCATCAAATGTCCAACAGCAGCTCCATGGCCCAGTTCCTCCTCCTGGCATTGGCAGACAGGCGGGAGCTGCAGCTCCTGCACTTCTGGCTCTTCCTGGGCATCTCCCTGGCTGCCCTCCTGGCCAACGGCCTCATCCTCAGTGCTGTAACCTGTGACCACCACCTGCACACCCCCAGGTACTTCTTTCTGCTCAACCTCTCCCTCACAGACCTGGGCTGTATCTGCACCACTGTCCCCAAAGCCATGCACAATTTCCTCTGGAACACCAGAACCATCTCCTACCATGGATGTGCTGCACAGGTCTTTCTACTTGTCTTCTTTCTTGGAGCAGAGTTTTCCCTCCTTATCATTATGTGCTATGACCGCTACGTTGCCATCTGCAAACCCCTGCACTACGGGACCCTCCTGGGCAGCAGAGCTTGTGCCCACATGGCAGCAGCTGCCTGGGCCACTGGCTTTCTCCATGCTCTGCTGCACACAGCCAATACATTTTCCCTGCCCCTGTGCCAGGGCAATGCCCTGGGCCAGTTCTTCTGTGAAATCCCACACATCCTCAAGCTCTCCTGCTCACACTCAGGCTACCTCAGGGAAATTGGACTTATGTTTTTTACTCTCTCTTTAGAACTTTGCTTTTTTGTTTTCATAGTTTTCTCCTATGTGCAGATCTTCAGGGCTGTGCTGAGGATCCCCTCTGAGCAGGGACGGCACAAAGCCTTTTCCACGTGCCTCCCTCACCTGGCTGTGGTCTCCCTGTACCTCAGCACCTCCACATTTGCCCACCTGAAGCCCTTCTCAATTTCCTCCCCATCCCTGGACCTGGTGGTGGCAGTTCTGTACTCAGTGGTGCCTCCAGCACTGAACCCCCTCATCTGCAGCCTCAGGAACCAGGAGCTCAGGGATGCCGTAAGGAAAATGATGACTGGGGTTTTTTTTAAGAAGCAATAAACTGCCTCTTTTCTTCTGCAGAACACTCACTGAGTAACACATTTTGGGCCCACCCTGCCTTCTAAAGCTTTTGATAGTGTTTGGAGTGGGGGGCTTTCCTGTTTTTTCCCTCTGTTCCTGTCATCAACACTGAAATCTTATTCTTCATTCCATATAATTCACTCTCTACCTCTTTTTTTTGACCCATAAAATATACAAATCAGGAATCATGCTTTGTGTGCATTTAAACAAAATAAAAGTTTGTGCAGCAAGGTATTTGTCAAACATCCTCTCTGTGTTAGTTTGTACATGAGGAATCACAATCTCTGAATGTAAGAAAGGACACAAATTCTTTTTTCCAGATCCTTCCTCCAAGACCTCCCCTGAAGCTGGAGGGTATTTCCATATTTGCAGATGTGGAGGGGAAAAGAGTCCCAGCACTGCCAGAGAGCAACAGAACTGGGTCTGTTCAGAGCTGCTCTCTTTGCACTCCCACCCTCTCCTTTCCTGTCCGTGCCCAAGGCCTGAGTGCTCTGGCAGCTCAGTCACTGTCCTGCTGTGTGTCAGGCCTGTGAGCACAGGCAGGGACAGGCCCTGGGCACTGCTGGGACAGCGCTGGGCTCCACAACAGCAGTTCCAGCAGAAAAGGGGTTCCCCTCCAGGCACTTCCTGAAGGCTGAGGTCTTTTCCCAACACTGGTATGGAGAAGAACTCCCCGGATTCCTTTTGTTCCATGAGGTTCCCCAGTGTCACAATGGCCTCCTGATTCCATGTGTTTCTACAGTGTCACAATGACCCCTTTTTTCAGGAGGTTGTCCACTTTCCTTGAGTTCCTTTGGCTCCATGGGGCCCTGCAGTGTCCCAGTGACCTCTTGATTCCATGGCTTTCCCCAGGGTCACAATGGCCCCATAATTCCACAAGGTTCTGCAGTTTGACAGTGGCTCCTTGATTCCAGGAGGTTGCACAGCATCATCACAAAGCTGAGCCCATCCTGATGAAAGTTCTGAGGAGGTTAGGAGGAGCTGGGACAAAAGGGATAAGATAATTTGGAGAGGAAAGAGGGGCTTGGCCAAGAGAGAGGAAAGATTTTGATGAGGTAAAACCAGGTTCAGGGAATGCTAAGAGTGCTGAAACATTGACTGTGCAAACATTCCTGATGGACCTTTATGCACCTTGTAACCTCAAACCCCAACACTCCCCAAAAGTGCTGCCCCTCCTATTGAAAGGAACCCACTGCTCTAATTCCAAGCTGGAAAAAGCCCAAACCCAGAACTCCAGACTCCTCTTTGTCCTCTAATGCCCACCCCAATCCCAAACCTGCATTACCTGTATGAAAAGACAACCTTTAATCCTAATCCAGCCCAAAAAGCTCTTCCCCTAATCATGAACCAGACACTGCCAGCAGAACAACAAACC
>NW_020923003.1:0-678 GCF_003984885.1 Neopelma chrysocephalum
TTAGGTGTTCCACCAAATAAGTCTACCTTAAAGTTTCCTTAACAATTTCAAAAAAAACCTATCTGTAAAACACAGAAGTTACAAAAAATGTTTACAGAGCTGTTTGAGCAGGGGGGGAAGAGGGAAGACAGAGCAGCTGTAGTAGCTCTGTTGGAAAAGATCACTCCCCCACATGCCTTCGAATTTTCTTATCACAGGAATCAATAGTTACTTTAGAAACTCTATTTCTCCGTTACCTTTATATATTTTTAAAATAGTTTTGGTTATTTTAATGAACAACTTCAGAAAACAGTTAGTAAGACTATGTTATGAAATTGTAAAAACAATTTCTCTCTCCAATCAGAAGGTTACAAAGTTATAATTTTAAAAGGTCTTCATTCCTACTGTTTCTCTCCCTGACAAGAGAAGGCTTTTAACCCTTTCTTTTCCTTCTCTCTTGGCAAAAAACTTTGTTTCTTCATATACACACATAGTAACAATAATATTGTGAGCTCAGAAAAACACATTTGACAAACATAACAATTAACACCAAAACCAACAAAAACATGCTCCCCATGGCAGAGATCATCGTCTTTAGGTTTCTACGATACTAAACTTAATCTGGTGGACAAAACCTTTTTCTGTAGCAGTGGCAATGGAGGGGGGGGGGCTCCTTTCTTCTTTTCTTTTTCTGGGAGT
>NW_020923003.1:778-5042 GCF_003984885.1 Neopelma chrysocephalum
GGGGGGGGGGGGGGGGGGGGGGGGGGGGGGGGGGGGGGGCCGTGGCAACGGCGGGCGGAAACGGCGCGGCTTCTGGCTAAGGCAGCTCGGGGCGACTCCCAGATCAACCCGAGGACAGGAAAGGTGGGAGGACCGGCTCCATGTGGCAGTACATCGGGGCTGGGCACGACTCCAGGTGGCAACAGGGCAGCAGCTTTAGAAGCGGCGGCGGGAAAAACGGTAGCGGGGGGGTGGTGGAGAGCTCGCCGCGGGGGGAGGCATAGCTGGCAGTGGCTTCCCTGGCGTCCTGCATAGAGCTAGAACTGTTGAAGGACAAACTGCTGCTGGGGCCGCTGGCTGACGATCGGGCAGAAGCCTGCACTTTGAAATTCACTGCCGGCACGATTGTTGAGATAATGAATAAAAGCTGAAAAACTGACTCGGTCTCTTTGCTTTCAGTTTTGCTGCTCAGTCGTTATAAATTTCTCTGTTTCAATTAGCAGCCACCCCCACCTCAAAGGCAGCTTGAGCTGTGAGGATTAATAATCCTTTAAGGGCTTTTTCGTCATAATTAGAATCTCTCTCAGAGAGAATTCAACTATATGCCGCTTCCCTTATCCATACCTTTATCAGCGCGCGCTGTTGCAGCCTTCCAGGGTTCGGCAGCACGTAACGGTAGAACTCGTCCTCTATGACGCTTCAAGGGTCCGAAGTTGCGAAGTTGCCAACTTTTTGACCGGGTCCGAGGTCGCTTTTCTTGCCAACTTTTTGACCGGGTCCGAAGTCGCTTTTCTTGCCAACTTTTTGACCGGGTCCGAGTCGCTTTTCTTGCCGACCTTTTGACCAGTTCCAGGTCCAAGTCACTCCTCAATCTGACTTTTTGACCAGCCTTGCTGCTTAAGGCTCCGACACCTTGTCATCCCAACCGTGGATTCCCCCGTTTCTTTAGATCATCACCCTATTTCTTTAGATCGATATGTCGGGGTCACCATTTTGTTGTAGACGACGGGAAAAGAATCACACGACCAGTATTGATCATGACTAATCCAACTTTATTGCCGAAGGCTTTGTGCTTATAAAGGTTAATAATTAGCCTCATACATATTCCAAGCATAGGCTCATCATTGGCTTCTAATTACCTAAGGCATATTTATGCAAGTGCTGCTTCTTTCTCATGGCTATGGTTACATATTTGTTACTTAGCTACTTTTACTGTTTTTCCCATCCTGTAGTTTTATTCTTTCTATCACGTATGCAGTTTCTTAGACAATACAGCTTCACATCAAACAATGCAGCTTCACAAACACAGTGACCTTCTGATAGTTTCTCTGCTTTAGCGTGAGACCAGAGCTATAGAATCTTTCCTCTTTCTATTAACCAAGTTTCTACAATATTTACCACAATTCCCCCGTTTTCTTTTGATAATGTTAAAAATATTATTTATTGTTTTTGCCAATATATTCTGAACACATTTGAATATGCAAGGAACAATTGATAAAATAGTTAGTAGTATCAGCACAATTGTATTTAAAGGTGTTTGTGTATTTGTTCATCCAATGGTGTTTGTGTATTTGTGTTCATATATTCACACTCATGCATGCATACACTTTCATTCATTCTCATTCACATGGTGGCCACCACCATACGCACTGTCACACATACATACTTTTAAGTTCCATGTCACTGCATTCTACGAACCAAGAAATTATAATAATTCTCTAGTACCTTATAATGATAATAATTTTCTAATACCTTATAATATTAGAGTTTCTTAACTAAACAGATAAACTAACCAGATAGATAAGCTTTCTTTTGTCAATGCCTAGTGAGTAATCCAAAGGTCACACAACACATTATACTTGATTTCTTACCCTCTATAATTATGTGCTTTTTAATTTTTTTTAAAAATTATGTGCCTTAAAAATACTAAGAAATTGTGCTCAATAAACTTCTGGTGATGTCACAGTCACCTGCAGGAATAACATCAACCTTGTTCCGAAGAACCAGCTTCTTTCCAAGGTCTCATCCATCATGTAGATAGCTAGAGAACACCTGTGTGCAAAAAACTTAACACATGAAAACACTTTTGCAAGTCTAAAAACACTTTTGCAAGTCAACTAAGGGGTTGACACCTTTCTCTCTCCCCATTTTTGTTTTTGCAAAAGTGTTTTTAAAATTCTTGACTCACTAATTTCTTTACTAAATAAATAATAATGGCCCATCTTCGCGAACGAAGATTTGGGGAAAGGTCTTTTACCTTTCCAGCCTGCGCAATGGATTTTTTAGGTGAGACACAGCCTGCGCTGAACTGAGCCCACCCTTTAATCCTAAGGTTCATCTGCCGGGGCCAAGCAAGCTTGGACAATGGCAGTGAGGTCCTCAGGACGTAGGTTTGTTTAGAGTGACCTTCTCATAGATGGATGGCCTCACAGGCCTAACGGACTCCATCTGCCCGGGGGACTGGCTGGATTCGAACCTGGGTTGCAGAGGTGAGAGTCCTGCACGCTAACCACTAGGCCACCAGGGGTCCCCTCTTTACTAAATACTTTTGTGATAATAGTAAAAAAAAATTCTATAGGAGTTCTATTTTGTAATAGAGTATGTATATACTATCTATAACTTCTAACAATTTTGATAAAATTATAGGTTAACATGTCTAAAAAAAAAATTTCACTTTCATGTTCTCATCTAGGTCAGGATGGGTATTAATTGCATAATGTAACTGATCAATAAATTTTCAAATGGTTCTGTTGATCTTTGTCATACTGTAGTAAAAAACGGAGCTGTCTTATCATCACGTAGTGCTTGTATTACTCTTCTGATCACAGCTTACAGTTGTGCTATAAAAGTTGTTGTAGCTGAAAAGTACAGATTGTTAATAAGCATAAAGTAAAATATATAGGTGAAAAGAAAAGAATTCTTACAGATTATTTAGGCTTTCAGTCAAATGGGATTTGTAAAAGAAAAACAATATATCAATATTTACTTTGAGATGCATGATAAAGCTCCGAGATTTTAACTAACTTTAACAGTAAAACAATAGGTTTTGTCAAAGTTGAGGAATCATCTATCAAAAGAATGAAACCACAATTCAAGATGTGATACATAGTATGAAGGCTAAGATGACATAACTATTTTTATATTCCCTCTCGGGTAGAATAAGGCATGTTTTTTGAAATGTTCATTTTACTCTCACAATTGCTAGAAGGGGAGAGGACTCTACATAGTACTTCATAATTTGCATCTTGATTGAACTGAAGGAATAATATATCAAATATGGATTAATTAGCTTGTACAATATGCTATCATGAGATCATCTGCTCAACAGTGTTAACACTGAAAAAGAATTTCTGAATATTAAAAGAAGCTTCACAGTAGTGGTCACTAAAAGAAAATAAAACAGTTATTAGAATTCATACAGTACATTGCAAATAATTCTGTTAAAGAGGTTCATGCTCCCTCACACTGAGTATAATGTAACCTTTAGAGATTTATGCTGGATGTCTGCAGTGTGACTTGCACTTCAACCTGTAAGAATTGTTTTATCTGTGAAAAATTAGTAAATTACAACATTACTTGTCTTTATAGTTTTTTCAAAACTTTCTAAATCGTGGAGAAGTTAAACCAATGTCTGAGTTACATGAGTAATGTGTGATTGGCAGTAATACATGATTTTTGTTTATAGTTGGTACCTAGAAAAATGAATAGATAAGTCACTATTACAGTCTGCTAGTATAGTTTGAAATTCAGTGTCTTCTGAGAGAAGTCAGTCCAAGTTGTCTCTGATATCCGGGATGTAGTTAACTCTCAGTCCTTGTTCATCTGCTTCTTTTAGTTGTTCTTCACCTTTAATGAGAAAAAACTTTACAAATTTGTTATTAATAGTTCAGTCAGTTTTGAGTGGGTGTCGTGGGTAATTTTACAGTTTTTCTTTGAAGCTGAAGGCCTAGTGATGATTCTTTGCAGTGTAATTCTCTCTGTCGGAGAAAAGTTCCATGGTTTGGTTCTTTAAACTTTTCCTGGAGCATCCTTCAATCCTGCTTCTCAAATAACATTGATTAGAATAATCACATTTAGTTTTAACTCATCTTTTTAGGTCTCTAACTTTTGTATTTTCTTTTACTTGTTTTTATCATTTTGAGCAGCATTTTATGTTGTACTGTAGAACAATTCTCTTTTATCATAAGGTAAAACACATTGAATCACTATAACTTCAATAAAAGCAAGTAACAATTTTTATTAGGAAGAAACAATTGACTGTTTAAAATCTCAGCCTATGGAAATC
>NW_020923004.1:0-1751 GCF_003984885.1 Neopelma chrysocephalum
GTGTCTGGAGACTCCTCCAGCTCTGTGGGATATTCCCTGGGAGCAGAGAATTCCAGGATGTGCCAGGAAAGGCTCCCTGGGCTCAATCCATGGGCAGATCCTGCTCCAGCCACAAAACCCTCGGGAGACTCCAAGGCCACCCCAGGGCAGCCCCAAACTCACCCCAAACACCCCCCTGGAGAATTCCAGGGACAGGGAAACCCATTGGGAGCCAAACCAGGGCTGAGCCACCAACCCCCTGAGGCGGCCCTGCCGGAGCTGGGAATGTGGGCCTGGAGCTGGGAATGTGGGCCTGGAGCTGGGAATGCCCTTGGCACAGACGGGGCTGGGATAACCCAGGATTGGGATGTGGGATATGGGAAGAAGCAGCTGGTGCCAAAGGGATCCCTGGAGAGCCCAGGGCCGGGAAGGGAGCTGGGAAGGGGCTGGAGAAGATCTGAGGGAGCTGGGGGGGCCCAGCCTGGGAAAAGGAGGCTCAGGGGGGACCTTCTCCCTCTGGAATTCCCTGACAGGAGGGGGGAGCTGGGGGGGGTCGGGCTCTGCTCCCAGGGAACAAGGGACAGGAGGAGAGGGAACGGCCTCAGGCTGAGCCAGGGAGGGTCAGGTTGGATACTGGGGACATTCCTGCGTGGAAAGGGCTGTAAAGCACGGGAAGGGGCTGCCCAGGGGGGTTTGGAGTTTGGGGGGATTTAAAATCCCCGTGGATGTGGCCCCTGGGGACAGTTTTAGTGCTGGGGGTGGGCTGATGGTTGGACTTGATGATCTCAGAGGGCTTTTCCAACTTCAGCCATTCCATGATTCCCTCTGCTGTCCCTGCCCTGGAGCTGAGCAGAGCTCAGACCCTGCGGAGGAAAAATGGGATCACTCCTGTGAAATTCCCACAGAATCCTGCAGGTGGAGGAGGAAAACTGCTTAATTGTGCCCAGTTATTGAATCCATCAAACTGGGCTGGATGTTTCCCTTCCCCCTGGGAAAGACAGATCCCTGAGCTGCTCTGGGATGTGGAGCCATCTGTTGGGTTGATCCTGTGATCTGATAACATGATCCCATGGTTTTATTGGACCTGGGCAGGGAATGAGCTCCTGGAAGGGCAGCTGGAGTTGGGGGAACAGCTCCAATAAATAGCCAGGGGTCAGTGCTGCTCCAGAATTCCCCGGGAGGAGGCAGGAAGTGTCTCCAAGGCAGTTGGGCAGGAAAAGTCAATCCAATAAACTCAGCAGGGAATCCTGAGGATGGAGCTCTGGGCAGGACTTTGGTTTAAAAACAAACACCTGATGTGGGAATGGGCTCATGGAAGAGCAGGAATTCACACCTGGGGAAAGAAAAAGGGGATCCTGAACTGCAGGAGGAGATTCCGTGTTGGAGCAGCCCCAAGGATCCCTTTGCTCTCCTGGTTCCTGGGAACTGGGAGTTCTGGGCTCGAGCTCAGTCCTGGTTCAGCTGGGCCATCCCTGGGGCTCCTCTGCTTGGGAAACAGAGAATGTTCTCCTGCACATCCCAAAAATCCAACTGGAATTCCTCGTGTCCCTGTGGGAGCAGATCTGATGCTTTAGGAACATGCGTTGTGCCTTTAGCTTGAGGTTCTCCAAGAGGAGGATTCCTGCCTTATCCCAGTCCTGGGATCCAGGATCCTGAGCAAGAACTCCAGGGAAAGTTTGAGGTTCTCCAAGATGGGGATTCCTGCCTTATCCCAGTCCTGGGATTCAGGATCCTGAGCAAGAACTCCAGGGAAAGTTTGAGGTTCTCCAAGA
>NW_020923005.1:0-1336 GCF_003984885.1 Neopelma chrysocephalum
CTGCTCTTCTGTCCGCTCCTGGCCTGCATCTGGCAAAGAGCGAGCGCACTCAGAGCTGAGGGTGTGCGGGAGAGGCCGGAGAACACAGCCCAGGACTGGGCTCCAGGAGCAGGCAGGGCCAGCTCCGGAATGCCCAGTGGATGGAGCACGGCTGCCAGGAGATCAGCCCCGGCCCCTCTGCCCCCCTCCCTTTCCCTGGGCATGTCCAGAGGGGATGGGACAGGATGAGGCCAAGGGGGCTGCAGCCACCAGCCCTGTGGCCCAGCTCCAGCACTAACCCTCCTGCGGGGGCTGCACCTGCTGCACCTCTTCAGGCTGCTGTGCTGGAGCAGCCCCAGGGCTTTCCTCCTCCTCCTCCTCCTCCTCCTCCTCCTCCTCCTTCACCCAGGCCAGCTTGGGCACCGTGGGGGGGCTCTGCTGCACGTCTCTGTCTGGCGTTATGGCTGCCTGCAGCAGAGATGCCATGGAAATGCTTTGACTCCCCAAGTCCTGCAGTCGTGCCTTGAAGGCAGCTGCAAGAGAGAAGCCTTGGAAATGCTCCGCCTCATCCAGTCCCACCCTCTGGCCTCGAGGGCACCTGCCCCAGGGACTGGAGATGCCTTGAGTAGCCCCAGGTGCCCAAGTGCCTCAGTCTGGCCTGGAGGATGCACGGGGGAGAGGTGGAGAGCTGCCAGAGTGAGCAACTTGCCCAGCTTCCCCCGAGAAATGCTTCCCTTCCCAGCACACTGTGCCCGCCTCAAAGGCTGAGGGGGCCCAGTGCACCCATCTTGGGGGGCCACAGGCTGCTTACTTCAGCAGAGACAGCTCTCTCCCCAAGAAAGTCCAGGCTGGGGGCATCGGCCAGGCGCTGAACAGGCGCGGCGTCAGTGCTCGCCACGCCCTCCGTCGTTGCGGCGTCGGCCTCCTCCGTGAGCCCAGGCAGCGCAGAGTCACAGTGTGACACGGCATCGCTCCAGGTGGTGTCCCAGTGGGCTGTGTGATCACTGGTTGCGGTGTCACACATTGCTGTGCCAGCAGTCGCCGTGGTGCTGACATCAGGCTTTGGCTTCAGCTGGGTCGGGATGGTGTCAGGCTGGGCCTCGACATCAGCTGATGCGACCCTGGACTTCCTACGCCGACTCCCCACGAATTTCATAAACGTCTGCAGGAGAAAGAAGGGCAGGGGAGAGATGGATGTCCCCTGGAGGGCTGCGACAGCGGTGCTGGGCTGAGCAGTGACAGCAGGCCCAGCCCAGGAGGGGATGGCTGCAGGTACCTGTGCTGCCCTGCGGAAGCGGCCACGGGCACGGAGCTGCTCTTCTGTCCGCTCCTGGCCTGCATCTGGCAAAGAGCGAGC
>NW_020923006.1:0-30947 GCF_003984885.1 Neopelma chrysocephalum
GCAAATTATCTCTTTTTGTCTTTATTGACTATCACAATCCTCCCCTTTCCTTATTCATTAGTAATTTGCTTATCAAACCTCATTACAGCTTCCCGAGCTGCAATTAAGGTAGGAGGTTGTTCTGCTTTAGGTGTCTCTTCATTCAATTCCAGATATTGCTGTCTCATTACCATAAGTTGTACCATTTCAACTCTACTTTTAATAAAAGTCACAATTTTATTTAGAATACAGGGACCAAGTGTCAAAATAATTACTAGCGTTATTAGAGGGCCTATTAGGGTAGAAACTAAAGTAGTTAACCAAGGTGATTGGTTAAACCATGATTCAGACCAGCTCTGTCGAGTTTCCCTTTCCCTTTTTCTTTGAAGAATTCCTTCACGTAATTTAGCCATAGATTCACGCACTACTCCTGAATGATCCGCATAAAAACAACATTCCTCCCCTAATGCAACACATAGCCCCCCTTGTTGTAAGAATATTAAATCTAATCCTCTTCTATTTTGCAAAACTACTTCAGAAAGTGAAGTGAGGGACTTCTCTAAATATGATATCGATTTTTCAATTCTCTCTAAGTCTTCATCAACTGCTGCTCTTAGAGATGTTATCCCTTTATTTTGCTCAACATAGGATGCAATTCCCGTGGCCGCCCCCGCTGCTCCCAGACTGAGGAGCATGGCAATAGTTATGGCCGTAAGTGGTTCCCTTTTTTGTATCCTGTGTTTATTATCATCCCAATGGTCTAAAATCGATTCCCTTGAATGATAAAGTATTCGGGGTATCACCGTTATTTGTACACAGAATTCCTTACTTTCGTCAAATATTTGTAAAGATATGCAGGGAGTTACGCCCGTCCTTGAGCATATCCACCATCCTTCCCCACCAGGTATAGCCCATTTCTTTGTTTTATCTAGTTTCTTTATCGTATAGCTGCATAAGTCCTTCTTGGCTGTAGGTATGTTCCCTATACACACTCCCTGTCCTCTCACCTGCTGGAGAGTGATTCCTACCTTTTTCTCTTCCCAATTACATTGTGTAGGGTCGCCCTGATTGGGTGTTTTAAATGAGGTGTTCAAAGCTATCCCTTCATAAAATGGGGGTTTGATATCATAGCACAACCAACAGGAATTAGTCATGTTAGAGTCAGTGTGGTTAAGTGTATAGTAGGCCGCTTGCATTAATTGTAGTAATGGTTCTGTTTTCTCATATTCCTTGGTGTAGGTTAAGGTTACACTGGAGTTGTTAAAGTTAACAGTCGGGACGGTTGAGTCTTTGAAAGTCTTTCTTTTCCCACTCTCCTTCTGGTTTAAGCTATTCTCTTTCTTTTTTATTATTTTATTGGGTCCTATTGCCAGAGGGCGTTGGGTTATTTCTTGTTTTTTTATTGTTATCAGCCCTCCCCTGTCCGTCCCAGGTTCCCAGTATCTGATTCCCCAAGTTTTTCCTATTAACCATCCTGGGTCCTCTGGTTGCATTACTTGGAGGGTTATATAACTACTGATGCCTGCTCAGCTGGTGCTTAGAAAAAAAATCTAGGCGCCGTTAGTTGGGGTGAGATAAGAAAGGGTTTAATTGTGCCAAGGCAAGAGATGGTAAACGACGCGCGCCGGGCTGTGCCCGAGATGTTACATTTATAACAATATCTGGCCAATCCCAAGTGTGTCCACCCTCTGACTTTTGCTCTGGTCCACCCCCTGGCCCACCTCCTGGAATTGGGTCCGGGGTGCTTTTTGGGACCCCCTCTTCCTCATCCTTCATCATCTTCGGGGTACAGAGAGCAGAGTCACCCAGTTCCTTGACTCTGTCCTGCAGTTTAGGCCAAGATACAAGTGTTCCCCAAACAAGACAGGCTTGCCTTGACTAAGAGACTAAACATTTTCTACTGGATACGGGAATAGGGTTGACATGGGGGGTATGGAATGGGGTGAGAGGGTTAAGGAATGTATAAACTAAGGGGTACTAGGGGAGGAGGGAGAAAGGAATGTTTCTAAAATCTACTTCTATTACTTATAAAACTTATAAGGTAGAAAAATAAGAAAACCATTGGGGTTTAAGGCATCACTACAATTGCTATCTCTCCTAAATCCTCCAGACAAAACAATTTGTGATGGTTTACAGCCGGGTGGTCCCCAGGTTGTTGCCAGATACTTATCTCGGGAAGTAGGGGTCCAGGCGGAAGCAATTGTGGTGCAGTCCCAGTACGCACAGTAATATTCATTAGGGAAATTACAGTACCCCTTCCCTGGATTAGATGCAAGACAAAGATAGTATGCTTTCAAATTTAAGCAACGTGATAAAGGTACCAGTTGACACAGTGTAGCAGAGAAACTGGGAGGTCCTGCTGTAAGATTACTCTTAATTATTTTCAGATCGCCCCCTCTGGTCAAGGTCCAGTTGTATGGCTGATGTGGACTTTCCCTGCTTTGGGGAAACTGCCACAAAAACACTACAATCCATATATAATTTCCCATGTCTGTTCTCCACCATATTATTGCTCTGCCTCCTTTGTCTACTCCTTTGCAGGGAGCAACGAGGTGTGGATTATCTTCTCGACAGCAGTCAATATTCTTCAGGAGACTATGGGTTATTGGTAGACTCTTACAACCTTCTGGTTCTTCCCTCTATTTCTCAAGACTCGTTTGTTTCATATGCTCCTCTAGTATTTCTAAAAGTTGGTTGGTCATTAGATTTGTTTTCCAGGCAAATTTAATGGCACACTGTTCTAAAGTTTTGTACCAATCCTTTTTATAGACCTCCCAGTTTTCCGGTACCAACTATTCCCATCCGCAGAATAACTTGTCAATTTCCAGAACACTCAGTTGCTCATTAGAAGCTCTAAAGAAATCTCGACATTTCATACAATGGGTATTCCGTCTACTTGCTACACAATACTACTCTATACCACATAATATACATTTACAACTGACCCAACCTTCATGCCCTGAGCCGGGGTGTTTTATACAGGGAATTTTTCGTACAGGTCTTTCTGGCAGAGTAATTTCAGTTTCAAATTTACAACAAAAAGGAAAAGTTTTCCCTTTTTCAGCAATTTAATACAATCCACTTCCCCCGGTCTGGTAAGGGGTTGGTCCGCTCAGCTAACGGCTATACCGAACTCCTATTAGGGTTAGGTCCGAAGGTACTTCAAACCAGGAGTATAGGCTGGGTTTTACATCCCGCTCAAAGCAATTCATTTACCAATCCCGCTTTTCTGAATGTCATTCGGAGATCTCCGGGCTGGGAGGTTACAGTCCATTCAGGTGTGATGACTGGTCCTTTAACACAAGATGCGTGGGTCCATCCTTTTTCAGCGGTACGAATGGCTGTATCTGTAGTGAGAAGAACGACAAAAGGTCCCTCCCAACTAAGATTTAAGGAGGTTTCTTTCCATGTCTTAATTAACACTCTGTCTCCAGGTTGAATTTTGTGTATTGCCATATCCAACGGGGGTCTCTGAGTTACTAATCCTTTCTTCCTCAATTACTGTCTCCTTTTCATTAACTCAATTATATACTCCCTTAAGAGGGTATCTTCCACCTTTGGATTCTCTATCGGGATTCCAAAATCATATGGCATTCCATACATCATTTCAAATGGTGAGATTCCAGTATCAGTACATGGTTGGGTCCGAATATATAATAAAGCCAATGGCAAACACTTTACCCAATTCATTTTAGTTTCTATCATTAATTTAGTCAATTGTTTCTTTATTTCACCATTCATTCTTTCCACTTTACCAGAACTCTGTGGATGCCAAGGTGTATGATACTCCCACTTGGTTCCAAAAAGCTCTGTTGTTTCTTTGATTATTTTAGAGGTAAAGTGTAGTCCCCTATCCGAGTCCACCACTGCCACAGCACCGTACCGTGGAATAATTTCTTCTAATAAAATCTTAATCACGGTTTTGGCGGTGCACCTTGCCACGGGAAAAGCTTCTACAAAGTGGGTGAGATGATCCACTAACACCAGTAGGTGGCGGTATCTTCCTACTTTAGGTAGCTCAGTAAAATCTGCCTGCACCTTTTCAAAAGGTCTTTTAGCTAATTCTCGCCCCCCTTGTACTCGTTCTTTTAATTGTCGTTTATTTACCCTTTGACAGGTTAAACACCCTTCAAGAGTTTTTTTTGCTATACTATAAGCTCCCACACAGACAAACTTGTTTTCAAATTGATCCACTAAAGCTTGTGTCCCCCAGTGTGTCTGCTCATGTAATTTTCTCATTATTCTCTGGGCCAGACCTTTTGGAAGAACTTCCCGTCCATCTGGTAATAACCACTTATTATTTTCTTCTTTCACTCCAGACTGTCGCAGTTTTTCCTTTTCTTGTTCACTAAAGCTTTTCAGAATGTCTATGCCCCCCTGTTCTGAACTAGCGATTACTAATAAAGCCGCCCTTTTTGCTTCTTCATCTGCTAAGTTATTACCTCTAAGAGTAACCTTTAATCCTTTCTGATGTCCCTTAATATATACAACTGCAATCTGTTTTGGTTTTCTCAGAGTCTTTAGAATTTCTCGAATCAAAGTCTCATGAATGAGTCCCTTACCTTGTGTATTGATCAATCCTCTTTCTTCCCATATTTTGCCGAAAGTATGAACCACCCCAAACGCATATTTAGAATCTGTGAATATAGTGCCTGCTTTTCCGTCTAATATCCGTAAAGCTCTCAACAGTGCATATAACTCACAAGCCTGAGCTGACCACGTCTTGTCTAAGGGCCCAGACTCTCTGACTTGAAAAGTCCTTCCGTTAATTACTGCGTATCCTGACTTTCGGTTCCCATTAACTACCCTAGATGAACCGTCTATGTATAATTTCTCTCCTTCACTCAGTTCTTCTTCTTCTAAATCTTCCCTAATTTTTGTCTGAAAATTTATTACTTGTAGGCAATCATGTACCAGGTCTCCTTTGGGCTCCCCATATAAGAAATGGGCTGGATTTTGTAGATTTGTCACTTCTAGTTCTAATTTTGGTGAATGTAATAAGATGCTTTCATATTTTAACAGCTGGCTATCTGTCAGCCATTTCTCAGCTCTCTGTTGCAATACTCCCCTTATATTGTGAGGGGTAAAAACTCTCAATTCTCCTCCAAAAGTCACTTTTGTTGCTTCTTCAACTAACAAAGCCGTAGCCACGATAGCTTGCAGGCAAGTTGGCCACGCCCTGCTGACTGGATCTAATAATTTTGAATAATATCCACCTGGTTTTCTCTGCCCAGCCCAAGTCTGAGTTAGGACTCCATATGCCGTACCATTTTCAGTATTCACAAACAAATAAAAAGGTTTTCGATTATCTGGCAAACTTAACACAGGTGCATTTACCAAATCTTCCTTCAATTTTTCTAGTTGTTTTTCATCTTTGTCACTCCACTTCACTAGCCCGTCTTTTGCCAATTTTTCATATAAGAACTTAACCTTACTACTATAATTTTCAATCCATTGTCGGGAGTACCCAAATAATCCCAAAAGCTGTCGAATCTGTCTTTTTGTTTTGGGCATAGACAGTGACAAAATTCCATTCACTCGATCAGGGTCTAATCTTTTATGTCCCTTACTCAGCCAGTGTCCCAAATATTTAACTTCTTCTTCTGTAAATTGTAGCTTAGACTTTGATACTTTCAGACCTTTTAAACTCAAAAAATTTAGGAGCCTAATACTTTCGTCCCTGACAGCTTCTGACTTTTCCCCAGCAATTAACAAATCATCTACATATTGAATTAAGATGGTGCCCTTACGGGGTTCAAAAGATTCTAATAAATGCTCCAAAGCTTGCCCAAATAAATTAGGGGACTCTGTACATCCCTGAGGTAGGACAGTCCACCTAAACTGCTGTTTCCTATGAGAATCAGGGTCCTTCCATTCAAAGGCAAAATAATCCCTACTGTCTTCCTTAAGGGGACATGCCCAAAAAGCATCCTTCAGATCAATCACGCTATACCATTTGTATTCAGGGGAAAGTTGGTTTAATAAAGTGTATGGATTAGCCACCACTGGAAAACGGGTAACTGTTCGTTTATTCACCTCTCTTAAGTCCTGCACCAATCGGTAGGACCCATCAGATTTCTTTACTAGCAAAATGGGGGTATTATGAGGTGACATACATGGTTCTAACAGTCCCTGCGTTAAGAGTCGTTTGATAATAGGCTTAAGTCCGACTCTTCCTTCTTGAGGGATAGGATATTGCTTTACCCTTATTGGCTCCTCTGAATTTCGGATGGAAACCTCAAACGGTTTTATATCTAACTTTCCCACAGAATCAGGGGTATACCACACCTCAGGATTTATCCTCTTTTCATCCTCTGCCGTAAGGGAGTATATTTTAGCTTGTATTTCCTGCTCCTTTACTTCCAAATTAATCCCCAGTTCTATTATTAAATCTCTCCCTAATAGATTATATTCAGCCTCAGGAACTAACAAAAATGTTCCTAATGCATATTTATTTTGGGCTTCTATTTCCACATCTTTGATGAGGAGTACTTTAAAAGGTTCCCCTTTAGCCCCTGCTACTAGGACTGTATCTGGGGAGGTCATACAGCCCCAAGGTAGTTTTTGTACAGTTGATTTTTCTGCCCCCAAGTCCACTAGGAACTCAAATTCTTGTTGCTGAGGACCCAATTTGAGTTTTATCAAGGGCTCTCTTTTCTTTTGGGTCCTCAGCAGGTAAAGCCCCTGACCCCTTCAATCTTCCTGATAAATTCGGTCATCCTGCAGCCTTTTTCTGCAATTTCTCTGCAAATGTCCTCTCTGCCCACAGTAATAACATTCTACCTCACTTAAATCTGATTGACCACGTTCCCTGGGTAGTTCATGTCTAACAAATCCACGAGGGATCCTTCGTTTTTGATTTCTGTCTCCCCTCTGTCCTTCTCGTATAGCTGCCACTAAAACCTTAGTCTGTCTTTTTTGCATTTCCACCTGCTTCTTCTGCATTTCTTCTTGTCTTTTCTGTTATTCCTCCTGTCTCTCCTCCTGTCTTTTTGGCATTTCCTCTTCTCTCCTTTGCCTTTCCTCTTCTCTTTCTTCATCCCTTCACACATATACCCTCTGCGCTTCCCTTAGCAACTCGTCTAAACCTTTTATTTGCCAATAGTCACTCTTTTCCAACTTTTTCCCCCTATCATATCCTCCTGCAGATCCATGCCAGAATAAAGTTGAAAGCTCTTCCTTAATCTTTCCAGCCACTCTGTAGGTGATTCATCTTTTCTCTGGTATTCTTTAAAAACTTTGGCAATATTCTGTCCACTAGGGACTGCTTCTTTTATACCCTGAACTATAATAGTCCTTAAATCAACCATGTGAGCTCTATGAGCCAGTTCCTGGTTATTCCAGTCAGGTCTCTGAAGAGGCCACTTGGTGTCAGCAGCCGGTCCCTGCTGATGTCTCTGATCCCACTGTCTCATTCCTGCCACTCTAATCATACCTCATTCTTCCACCATAAATAATATTCCCAAAATTGCTTGCATTTCTTCCCACGTGTAAATATTCGTCCCTAGAAACTGATCAAATCTTTCAGATACTCCCATAGGGTCCTCTAACAATTTCCCCATCTCTTTCTTAAATTCTCTCACATCCCCTGAATTTAAGGGAACAGACACAAACCCTAGCCTAGCATCTTGTCCCCCCATTGCAATCTCCCTTAGAGGATATAACTGGCTTCTCATCTTTTGTTTTGCCTTATTCTGGCTCCTCGTTACTCTCCTGCTATCAGCAGGTGAGGGAGATGGAGAGTTCTCAGATAGAAAGGACTCTGATTCAGTTGGGGCAGAGGGTTGAAATGTCAGTGCTGGAATGGGTGCAGGTTGTGGAGGGGGTGGGATATATGGTGGAGGGTACCTTTGGTAATCCTCCAGATCATAGTTATTATGCTTCTGCTTTTTTTTTCTTAAAGGAAACAAATAATGCCTAGTGTCTGATCTCATCCATAACTAGCATACTCGCTTTCTTCTGCACAAAACGGCTCTTTACTATTCACATACAGATTTAGAGCCTGACATATCCAGTCCTCAAATGAACCGTATACCGACCAATACAAACGGTCCTGCCTTATTTGCTTCCCCCCCCATACTTCCATATAATAATGCACCATCTTTTCTCTCAATTTCCCTTTTCTAGAAGGATAATCATCCCAATACCTAATCATAACTCCTAAAGGACTATCTGGAGGTATGCTCGGTAACCTTACCACTAACTCATTCTCGGGCTCTCTCCTCTCCTGCACGGTATCCTGTGACTTCCCCTTGTGATCACTTATTCCAACCCCCTCCCTAGGTTTTTCCTCAGTCTTAGGACTGTCCTGACTTGTTTTACAACCACCCATGGGAGCAGAAGATTTACTTTTTTTCTGCCCCATCTTCCGAAGTACCTTCACACACTCACACACACAGTCCACTCGCTTCCCTCCGTTCGTGACTTGCCTCCTCGCGGAGTACAAGAACTGCACTAATAGGAGGTCCCTCTCGCGTCGTCCTACTGGGCGTCTCAGTCGTTTGCACTCCGGGTTCCCCTCCCAACCGAGAAAGGGGTTCGCAAATACTTACCTCACCCTGGGTAAGCCTTCGTCCAACTCCTCACTGAACGGTTCCTTTCCCCAACCGGGTGGCACCTGAAACCATTACTCCCTCCTGGAGTAAGTCTCCTTTCGGACTCCTGCCAAACAGACCCCTTCCCGAATGAAGAGAATTTACCACTCACTTTCCTCCTAAGTAAGCCTTTGCCCGGATTTTGTGCACAAAGATTACAGGGAACTGCAGTGATTCATTCGCTTATTTGCCTTTTCTAAATCTTTTCAGTCGGAAACCCCAGAGTCTGTGTTGCAGGACTCCCCCAGGACCGTCCAAACGGGGACGGGGGTTCCCGTCTTAGGAGGATCCTACTGCCCAGGAACTCTGATCCGAGTCACGGCACCAAATTGTTATCGGTAAACGAGAGTAAAACTCTTTTAAAGTTTGTACAAAAGCTTTATTTAAGGCAAATGAGCAAAGCAGCGCTGGGCGGACGGGGTCTCTTGCCCCCTCAACGGTCCGCAAGTTCAATAAGTTTCAGTTTTTCTTTTATAGGGTTGTAGCTCCCGAGTCCCCTCCTGGGTTTTTTTTTGTTACCAGTTCATTCTGCGCATGCTCTGTCCTTGTTGCTAGGGGTCTTCTCTTCCCTTCCCTGTTTCTTGTCTTCCTTATCAGCTCTTCCTGGCGTCTTCTTCTTATCAGGTCTGGCCACCTCCTTCCTCTTATCAGACTGTGTCTGCTCAGACTGTTTTTGTTGTTAGGGGCCCTGTCTTCCCTGTTTTATGTCTTCTTTGACAGACTCTGCTGTGGTTGCTAGGGAATGTCTTTCCACATAGATATCTAAGATCTAGAGGTAACATAATAGGATATAGTCCGTCATGATAACATAACATTATAGTTCGCAATTACAGTATTACAAATATAATTTGATAAGCAAATTATCTCTTTTTGTCTTTATTGACTATCACACGTCTGTAGTGCTGGGCTGCTCGGTCTCGCAAATATCCCTGGGGCTCCCGTCACTCTTGGAACTGGCACCCCTGCCTCGCTGCCACCGTCAGAGCTTGCAACCCCTACGCTTGTCGCCGCTATTACATTGGCCGGTCCCGCAGGACCAGTGATTTCTGAGGTTTCTCCCGCCGCTACAACAGATGCCACCTCTGGTCCAGCTAGTTCCGCCGCATCTGTAGTAACGACTCCAACTCCCACTTGCTCTGCTATGCCTGCGCTCGCCCCTGCTGTTACCATGACAACTGCATCTACTCTGGTAAAGCCACTGACAGTTGCGGGGCAACGGGTTGCTCCCCCCACGCTCGTTGGAACAGGCGGGGGGAGTCTTACTTTTATCGCCCCTGTGGGGCCAGGAGCCACTCCTGCTGCGGCCCCTGTTGCTATCGGATCAGGCACTATCTCCGAGCTAGCTAGTTCCGCAGCGCCTATAGTAACCCTGCCCGGCGCCGCCGTGCCGAAAGCAGTTCCAGCAAAAGTTGACCTTATGGATCTCATAGCTCTCGCCATGCCGTACCTAGCATATTCAACTAGCAAAATTCTCATCTGCGCCGCTGTGCCTACTCCGGCCAAGCCGGTAGCCTCTGTTTTGTCATCTGCGCCGGTGGGACTTGCTCCCGCCGCTTTCTCTGACTTGGTGCGGCCCCCTTTCCCTATCGGGGCTTTCTTGTACTGCTTTTTCCACTGAGGCCGTGTTAAAAGAAATAGAAACAATTCTGCATACCAAATCTGTTCCCATTTTTCCTCTCTATAAAGAATCATGATAAGTTGTATCACGGTATCTATTTCGTACATTCCAAGTTTCTGCCATGCTACCCCCCTTTGGTTCCCGTATGAAGGCCACACATTCATAGATAACCAGCAAAGTTCTTGCTTTTTTAAAGGTGTTTCGGGGTTAGTTAAACGGTTCCAATGGTGCAAAATTAGGGCTAAAGGGGGGTCCTTTGGGACTTTCCTCCTAGATTGCATGCTGCCCATCACAATTAACAGACAAAAAAATCTTTCTGGCTATAAGACTTGAACTCAGCTTCAGGATTACAAAACCAGTGCTCTAAGCACTGAGCTGTGGAGCCACCCTGGCTACCTACAGGAACAGAGCAGTACAAGAGGGGCATCCCCCTCTTTCCCTATCGGCCCCCTCTGGCCGAAACGAAACACAAAACTCAAAACTTTTACTGAGTTTACTTTGTTGGCCCCAGACCGACACGAATCTGCTCTGACCTGCCTTGGACAGTCCAACTGCCCGTCCCAGTCCCCTGGCTGGGGGATTGGGAAAACTGACTCTCTCTACTTTTGGGCCCAAGTCACAGCTTTTCCCTACTGCATTTCCCCTACTTCCCGGGAAACACAAAAACTCTTTCACAGCTGCTAACAAAAAGGTACCTTTTTCCCTTATTTCCACCTTCTCTTACCTCACCTCCTTGCGGTGTTCTGTGGAGCTGGGGCTTCCCTAGATCACTGCGGGAATTCTCCAAATATGCCGACCAATGAAGAATTCCTGCAGAATGAAAGTTTCCAATCTGGAGTAGCCTCAGGTCTCTGCTTTCCCTGTACAGGCCACCAGCTGATGCCTAAAAGAAAATTCAGGGAGAAAAAAAACTCCGAGACAATTTAACTTCGAAGGTGAGATAAGGAAAGGGTTTTAATTTGTGCCTAGGCATAAGATTACAAGATGCGCGCATGCCCCTCTGTTACAGATGTTACAATTTATAATACTGCTTGTCCAATCCCAGATGTTCCCACCCTGTGGCTTTTGCCCTGATCCACCTTCGGTCCGCCCCTTGTGAATTGGGGCTAGGGGCTTTTTGAGACCCTCTTTTCATCAATCTTCATCTTCTTCAGAGCACAAAGGGTACACGGTCACCCAGAGTTTGACTGTACTCTGCGGTTTAGGCCAAGGTACAAGCATTCTCAAAACAGAACAGGCCTATCTCAGAGTGAGACTAAACATTTCTACTGGAATTCAGGGGGTAGAATTGATATGGGGAGCATAGAATGGGGTAATAGGGTTGGGGAATGTGTGCTAAGGGTAAGGGAATAAGTGCTGCTGCTTCTAAATCTACTTCTACTATATAACTACTTATAAAGCTTATAAAAATTAAGAAAATCAAAAAACTAGATGGACCTTAAGGCATCAGAGACATCATCTCCATAGGATGCTGAATTCAGAATAACACTAAGTGCATGACAACACTTACACATTGTTGTAAGCTATGTCAAAGGAAAAGGTGTTGTAAACTATGCCGAAGGGAAAAACAACATACATATCTGCTCTTTAAACATGAGTGCTGGCGTACTTTTAAAATATCTCATGCAACGCTTGCAATGTGCCTTTGGACAGACCCCAACTCTTGATCAAGCTTGGGCCTTTAATTCAAAATTGTTGTTGAAGAACCATATTTAACAACAGCCTGTAACAATTCAGCCTCCTATTGAACTGTTTCTTCACATCTATAACATTGGTCCTTACTTAATCAAAAATACAAGTCAACAGCAAATGTTTTTTAACCCAACATGGCCTCTCAAACAAGTTGAGCTGTTGATGTAGAATAATGTTTCCACAATCCAACCAGCCTGCTCACCATTCCTGAAAACCTCTTATGCAGGATGGGCAGCATGGTTGCATAAACCAGCCCTCACTTCCTCCAGGCAAACCAGGAGGGATGTGACTGGCATCCTGTGAACAGGATTGGGAGTTCTAAATGGCATAGACTCTGAGGTATTAATGAACAAACTAGTCACAATTACTAGTGACCAAATTAAACTGAAACACCCTCTACAATCTTCCCTTTTGACTTTGGGAACTAATAAATGGTTTCTAAGAGATATATTACCTCAATGGGAGGGAATTAATGAAAAGTACCATCAATTGATCACAGATGCACTTAACATACTTCAAACCAATATTTCTTTGGCTCTTAGTTATATTCAAGCTGTAGGGGTAGATGCCCTTTTTCCAGAAGATTTTACTACGAGGAGACAGAGTTATTTGCTTAGGAAAAGCTTTCCTGCCAAAAGAGAGACATCTTTCTCAAGACAGGTTTGATGTTGTCTCCCTTCTGCATTGCAAAGACGGCTTCAAACTCTCTTTCTCTTCTGATATGCGAGAAGAGAGAGAATGCTCACAGACATGCTACAGGGGGTAGCAATGATAAAGCCCGAGAACAAACAGGAGGTTTTGTTTTTTCCCAGGCTGTCCTTTTGCAGCCTGGTGCAGTTTCCTTTGTAAGTTTTTTTAGCATTCTCAACTTTGAAATAAACTTTCTTGGTTTCTTTCCACTGCCTTGGCATTTTTGGGGGTACCTGCATGTATCTTCACACAAGCTCATCTGTGGATGCAATCAATGAGAGTTGCAATCATAAGGGAAGGTGAAGAAGGTACCTTGCCCATTGAAATTCAAAAGGTAATTTGGGATAATGCGATTGAATTTGAAAGGAAATGCCAATCTTGGTGGTACCTCGTCAGTTTTACCTATGATCCCATCAGCAATGCAGCCACAGCTTTTGTGTTAACGATACACAATGCTTCGGTATATGAAATATACCCAATCATTGCATTAGGATTAAATCACAACGGAACTATAGAGCATAGAGTATGGGCCCAAAAGGATGGAAATAAAGGGCAGACTGTTGATGCCAATGTGTGTATTGTACGGGAACAACAAAGATTTGTTTGTGAAAGAGACACCATCAAAGTTCAAGACATTTGTCTTGACACTGAGCAAAATGTTTGTCATTTTGAGATTCATCCTAATGAAAACCTGGAAACAGTACTTGTGTATATTGGTAAAGGATGCACTTGTATAAGAACCTCTTGTGATTTTGTATTTGTGGATAATATTACCGTTGATACAAGTAATCACTCTAATATCTGTGCTTGTAATTTTGTCAATATTACAGGATGCGATTTTAATTATTCAGCTCCTGTTATATCCTATCAATTTTTAGAGTCTAATTACACACTGATTCAAGATTTTCAGACTACCTCCATTGGTATAAACTTCAGGCTGGTAAAGAAACTGTTACAACACAAAGACCTGAGACGCTTGCTGAAACAAGCCCAAGAAAATGCACAAAAGACTTTGATTACTGTCCATCATGATGTAGAAGAAATACATTGCTTGATGGAACCCGTGAAGAAAGGTGGAGAACACCAGTGGTGGGACATTCTTTTTGGATAGTCACCAACTGCTACCAGAATCTTCAACCGAGTGCTTCACGCTGTTGTCTTGTTGATATTAATCCTTTTGCTTTTTGTTCTAATAATTGCATTGTATATTAAAGTTTGGATGATTACAAAACAATTAGACTACTGACTACCCCCACTAATACCAGACAACTCATGCACTACAAATGCACTAGATAACCCATGCAGTATAAAAGCATGAAACATTCTGAAGCACTGTTTGGATATTGTGAAGCTTGAGTGACTATAGTCATGGGGTGGAGTATGTGGGAAGATGGCTGGGGGTAAAAATTAGAGGAAAATAAGAAGTTATATTCACATCCTAACAGAAGTTATAATGGTATGGAAATTATAGGGTAAAATGCAGCTGCTACTCCCTGGATGGAATGCGGTTGGTGCACTCCACGATGATTCCCCATACAACAGTAAGTACCTGCTAAGAGGGATGAAATGGAGGTTGGAGTGGAGTGGAGACACTGCGGCCAGGCTCTGTGGAAATCCTTGCCGGGAGGGGAACTCAGTGGTACTTTGCAGCTGAAAACCTGCATAGCACCTGTCAACCAAGGGAGATAGGAGAAGATGTCCTGCTGCTGAGAGAACAACTGTGGCGAAATCTCTCTCCTTGGATGAACCTGGTTCATTAAAGCCCAATTGTAATATTAACGCACACCACCATCCCAAAGTTACCTGCCTCCAAGGTATGACCACCTCCCACTGGGCATGCAATCTATATTTTGATGACTGTATCTTTAAAACCAAAGTGAGAGAATTTTACACCAATCAGTAACAAAGGTATTTATGACTAAAGTCACTCAAGCTCCACCTTGAGGTGGTGAATATGGCACGAACCCTGCCGGTGACACCATCAAGTGCCAGGGCAGAATTAAGGTTTATTACAAAACACTTTGGTTTAAATACAGCACTTAAACATATCACATGATCTCTCAATCAATGACATCCAAGCACTCTACTGAGCATGCCCGGAGAACTACAAATCCCATAATTCCTTATTACATTCTTCCTGCCACATCTCCCCTTTCTCTATATAATTTAACAAATTGTAAAACAATACATTTTTTAAACATTCTTATCACAACCAATCTTATCTTAACCATTTATAAAAACCAGGGCCTATCGTCATAAGGCCTTTATTGAACTGTTTACAACTTTATTGGTTCGTGCAATATTCAAGCAACCTTAAATTACCCAGAGTTTGTAAATGTGTAAAACCTTTTGTCTGAGGGTGATTTTGTGTGATTGGGTAAAGGCATCATCTTTATTTGGAAGGGAAATGTGTTAGGTTGTGGATGTTGTGTTTGCTTGTAATTATTGCGGTTGAGGTAGTGTTTGTTGAATAAGTCTTTAAGATGTCTTGGTCATAAAGTGTATTTGCGTTCACACACATACATATCTCCACTCAACTTTCTCATTCATACTCCGGTGGCCACCATTTCATTCTCTCCTCACACATGCATACTTAGACCCTTTATTGTGTTTGAATCATGGAGTTTTGGTTTTGTATTGGTTACTGTTTGTGTGTTTCTTTTGGTTCTGTTGTATCATTTATTGCTTCTTTGTGATTGTTCCTGTTTTGAAGAAGTGTTAATGTATATTTACACATATAGGGACCAGACCCATATCTCTTTCCCCCCCTTTTTTGTGTTTTTATAGCATGTTTCTCAATGTGTGGTGTGTTCCTTTTACTATTGTTGGTTACGTTTCTTCAAATCCAATTTCTTCACTCATTTTTTCTGGTGATTGTTTCTGTTGTGGGGGAGGGCTAATATAAGGCCTGACACATCTAGAAGGGATCCACTGTAATTTGGTACCCTTGGATACACAGGCATATACCCTCCCCCAAGTTATGAGATCTACTGGTTCTGACCATTGCCTAGATATTAGATTTTTAATCATAACTGGTGCTTTGGAAGATGAAAGTATTTGAGTTTTATGTTGGCACTCATACCTGCTATGGTCTGTATCATCACAGTTTAAGAAATTTAGAACATATGATATTTTCTCTAAGTGTTCCTGGGGGTAATATACTGACTCCCCTCTTTTTTGCCTTTGAAGCATTTTTTTTAATTTTTTTTTTTGTGTGTGGTGTGCTTTTTCTACAATTGCTTGTCTTGTGGGTGAGTGTGGTATGCCTGTGGAATGGAATATCTTCTGATTTGTGAGATGTGTTTTAGCTTTTGTTGAATAATATACAGGATCATTGTTTGTGTTTATGGTTTTTGGAATTTTTTAAATTGCAAAACAATTAAATTAGTATTCAGTAACATCTTTTGCCTTTTTCTAGTGTGTGTTGTATTACTCTATTTGGAATGTGTGTGAATGGATGTGTCTTATGTAAGAGTCAGATTTTGTGTGACTAACAAGGAGTTACGTGTTGTGTATTTTTTCAGGTAAATGAGGGTTAGTGAAATCTCAAAGGAAAGAGGCTTCGAGATGTGAAAGTAACTCTATAGCATAGCATGAATCAATTATAACATTCATAGGTTAATTACAAAACAATTTGTGGTGGGGAAAAAAAGTGTTTTTCCCCCCGGAGTTAAAAAAATGGTAACCCCCGAGGGGGTGGTGTCTCTCTTGGTGTTGACCCAATCAGCACTCCTGCAAAATTTAAACATATCACACCAGACTGGAAAAGAAGGATGATGAGGTTGTTGGAGAAGAAGTGGCCATGTTCTGAAGCCACAAGGAGAGGTGGCAGGAGCCCCACTGGGGGGCCACGGCCCCCCAGCCCCTGGCTGGGGTCATAGAAACTCGGAAACAGTGTTAAACTGGACCGAGGTCTGTGACTAAGAAACTGGGAGTCTTTCTCCACTGTGAGTGGGCAGCAGAAGACGGAAAGGCAGCGGCAGAGACAGCACTGAGCAGAGGCTATGGCTGAAAGCCAAGATATAAGAAGCAGCAAAGACGGTCTGCAACCAAGCAGGAAGACACAGAGATGTCTAATGGAGAGAGAGAGAGAGAGAGAGAGGACTAAGCTCTACAGAGAGAGAGTTTGGGGTAAGAACTGAATTGAATTCCCCAAAACCCCTCTGAGACCTCCTAGAGAGGAGGGATGGTGAACTCCCACTTGAGGGGAGTCTTGGAATGCAGCAGTACCAGAGAGAGGAGCTGAGAAGCTCAAGATGTCCTGGAAGTTGGACCGGGATGGCCAGACGGAATGCGGAGGAGGTGACCTTGCCTCCCTGCTGCTGCTGCCAGGCTGGCAGCTGAGACAGAGCACAGGAGCTCTGATAGAACTCTTGAGGCAAAGACTTTCAACTGAAAGCTGCCCGAGACATTCTCACTCAGGGGTAAATTCCCTGAGGAAAGGGACCATCACGAAGACCCCTGCACTTCGTGATATGATGTGGTGAGGTGAACCTTTGTCCCGATTTATCACACTCCACGGAAGTGAGAGACCTTCTCTTGGAGTCGAAGGGCTGAGAGGGGTGAGAGGAGACCCCCTCATGTGTAATGGAAAGAGATCCAGTTACAGCTGCTGCATGGAAGAAGAGAGGCTGCTGCCCTAAACATGGAAAGGATCTTTCCTTCTTCCCTTCTGAACTTTTATTGGAGGGAGAAGAGATTTGATCCAATGTAAATACTGATTTATCATAGGAGAGATAGTTAAGATTATGTATATGATGTATTATAATATTTATTTGTGTAGTGATTGTAATATAATTCCCTTCCCCCCATATTGAGTCTTGTGTTGTGTCTGGAAAACCCCTCTCACACTGAGGTGAAATGTGGGAGGGGGGCTTGGACTCGGGAATTGGATTTTTGGGGGTCTCAAACTACAACACAATTTAAATGTCTTGCGTATATGAGTAAGTTGTAAAACTTACATAGAGTCCCGGTCCACAGTTTGTACCTTATTGTTTCATTGTCCTCTTTTGTTTGTCTAGATGTAGATGGTCTTAGTGTCCCATTTACTTATTTCTTGTAGTCGTTCTTTACCTTTAAAAACAATCTTGGCAAACGTTAATAACAGTTCAGTCTATTTCAGATGAAAAGTGGGCAGGAACGGATGTGAGGATCAGGTGAATCTATAGGTTTTGAAGCAACAGCGGTGAGTCTATGTTATAGTGTCTTTTGGTTTTAGGTTGAAGTCTTTAAGGACCATTTTTCATTGTGTAGTTCTCTTTGTATTGGAGATTCCATTGTTGGTCCTGTTAAATTTTTTCTGGAATGTTTTACAGTCCTTATTTCTTACTAATATCAGTTAGAGTAACTGTAACCAGGTTTAATTCAGTCTCTCAGGTAGTTGTGACTTAAAAGCAACTATTTTGCACTCTTGTTGACATTATGTATGCTGTTTTGTGATAGCAAAATGCTTTGAGAATGCTTGAATGCAACAAATATGGGGATGTTTAAGATTCTATACTTATCACTCGAATAATATCGTTATGATAATTGCATGTATGTGGATGTATTTGAGAATCTAATAACTTCTAATAACTTTTATTTTTAATAATTCAAATAAAGCTTCTGGGAAATTAATGAAAAATTAGGGAAAAAATTTTAAAGCTGTAGTGTTCTGGTTTTGTGGAGATAAACTTAAATGTTCTTGGTTAAAATGACACCAATTTACATAGTGAAAGGCAATTGCAAAGGCTTTTAGGTAACAAAGAGAATTTTTGTCTCTCTTTACACTATAAAACAGAAGGTTTCAAATCTTCTTCTTCATCTTGAGTCCAGCAATTGATTGGTAATCAGCATGCAATCTATGCTGAAACAATCTGTGGGTGAATTTATTTAATTCAAATTTAGCTCCCTAGTAAATTGCTTATATTGCTCCAGTTTTTATAATATGTGTAGCAATTTTGTTTGCTGATTGATAAAATGTTTATCTTGCATTCTTTAGCATAGCTAGAAGAACATGAAACTGCTAAACCTAATAAAAGTTTTCTATCAGCCAGTTTTATATTTAAAAAATATGAATTAATGAATATATTGGGCTTTAAAATGGTGAGATGCTAAATTTTATTCCATGTGTAAATGTTTTTAAACTATTTTCTACCCTTTATTTCTATTGTTAAGAAAACAATTTACAGTACTTTTAAGAAAACTGATTTGAAAACAAAAAACCCCACTAATATTACAAGTAAAATTTATATCTTCTTGAAAATGTAAAATGCAGTGGCATGAGTGAACAGTTAATAAAGTTTTAGTTGGCTATGTTTTGCTTTCTTTTTTCCATATTATGTAAGAAGGGAGATTCTGAGTGAGAGATGAGAGGGGCTTGTTTGTCGTTTTTTTTACCAAGAGGCAAGTCACTTGTTTGTTTAGCTAAAGAGTTAGTAGGAAAGTTTTTATAGGAACAGGAATAGTGGTAGAAGATGACAAAATCTAATTCCACTCAGTTGTTAAGCAGTAAACCATTGTTATTATGTTTGAGGGGCAACACATTATTTCTTTCCTTGCAAAGGTAATTATGCAAGAAGTGTTTTTTACCCTTTTCTTTAACCAAAACATAAGTTGTAAAATCTTGGTTTTCAAAAATTCTAATATTTTCCCACTCTGAGACAGGGGTAAAAAGTATGAAAATGTATGTTTCTTTAGGTTTGAGAGATTGATAGGTCAGTGAAAGGTCTTTTGTTAATAGCAGGGCTGTGCTTATATGGTTTTCTAGTAGTGTGTGTAAATGCATCACCTCTGTTTTAAGGAAAGGCCATTGTTTTATTAATTTAGGGTTACCTAGTTCTTGGGTCACTTGTGGGTTTAGCTGCAATAAAGCTGCCTTTGGAAAAAATCTGCTGTTAATTGATTTCCTCTTTGACTGAGGCAGTCTTTGTTCTACAGAATGAGTGATTTCAGTGGGTCCAATAAAAACAGGGTTAATGTCTGGGCTATTCTGGTTATGATGTCTCTGTTTTGTTTTGGGGATGTTAGTTTAAGAAAACTTGTTAAGCAGGTTTGGATGTTTTTGAAGGGCCATTGCGAGGTTACATCTGTTCTGCTGTTAAAAATGTTTGATATTCCTGTCTTTGCCTCCCATTCTAATTGTTTAATTTGGGTATAAGCCGATTTATGCATGTTTGTGTTTTGAATGGATTTGGAGGTGTGTATTGCTGTATGTTGTAGTCTTGTGGGGCGTCTTTGGGCTTGTGTTGTATGAGGGATTTGTTTGTTTTGCTTTATCAAGGCTCTTGCAGTGACTGTGTGTAAAGGGTTATGTGTTTCTGCAGTTGAAATTGTAATTGGTTGTTTCTTTGCTACTTGTTTAGGTTTGGCTTTCCATGTTGTGTATGGCATATTGTCTAACAGCATTTTAATATAGTGAGAAGTAAATACTCGATTTGGGGCCCCTCCTAGTATTACTATTCTTCCCCCCTGTAACACAAAAGAACCTTTTATAATAGCAGATAATCTGTCAATTAATAAAGTTGTCCTTTTGTGACTTAGAAAGTTAAATATGGTAGCTGATAGTTGTATGTCTGCTGTGTTTTGCAATGTTACCTTTAGATTGTTGGTCATGTCAGTAAGTGGATTGTGATGTTCTAGTTGAAATTCTTGCAGTATAAAACTAACAGCTGCTATCGTTAGTAACGTAGTCGATATATATATCGTCCATTTTAACATCGGTAGCTTTGACTTCACTGATGGTCTCGGCTTGGGCAGGCATATGTCCCATGCGCTCTCCCAGTCTGTATTCTCCTCTGAGGTGAAGTAGTAGCTGTAACTATGTCTGCTGTTGTTCCTCCTCTGCAGGATCCAAAACTGCTTGACTGTTTTCTGGTTCTCTCGTCTTGCTGAGTTCGGTTTGCCACAGCTCGGCTAAGATTTCTAGGGAGTCAATTTCTCTTCTTCCTCCTCCATAAGGCCGTCTTCGGCATAGAAGCTGTTCTGAGGCTGGCGAGGGCTGTGGGTTGGTTTCTTGGTAGGAGTGCTACAGTGGTGCTTTAACAGTTGTGCATTTGTTGTGTGTTGGTTGAACTGGTGGTGACGGAAGAGGCACTTTCACTTCTGCCTCATGGCAGGAATAAGCTGGCTGTGTCCATGTTGCTGCGTGGTCATTCTGCAGCGGTCTCATGGCTGCTGCACAGCTAAAGGGAGTTAGTGGACCCCCTTGACCCCTGTAATAGCAGTCTGTCTGTTGCCCACCCGTCGTGGCCCCCGCAGCTGCCGCTCCACTCTACCCGGGACCTCCCGTGAGAGGCACCAGCACGGCCACCGCTCCGGCTCCCCCCGCAACGAACCGCGGCCCGGGAGCGCGCCCGCCGCCGCCAGCCCGGAAGCGCCGGTGCACGGAGCGCGGCACCCAGTCGCCGCAAAGCCGGCGGCTCTGGGCGCCTGCCGTGCAGGGGCAGCCACAAACGGGGTGGCGGTGCAGCCGGAAAGTACTGCAGCCGAAACCCTAGCCGCCGGTTGCTCGCCGCCCGTCGCCACGGTGCCTGCTGCCGCCGCAACCGGGGCAGGCGGCACAGCTGCGGGAGGCTCCGCAACGAAACCACCCTCCGGCCACGCCACCGCCTGGGCGGCAGGCACCGCAGGCAAAGCCCCAGTCGCCGACCTCGCGCCGTTCCCCCCCCAGCCCTGGGGGGGGTAGTGCGGCCGCGAGCGGCTCTGCCACGGATCCGGCTGTCGGCAGCAGGGCCGCCATTCCGGCACGGGGTCCCATGGCAGCCCCGGTCGGCAACGGAACCCCTGCTGTAGGGACTGGGCTCGACGCGGGGGGAAGCCATGCGCCAATGGCGGGGGCTGGGGGGAGGGGGCAGAAAGGAGCACATGGTTCCAGGGTGAACCCAGCGCCATGCGCTTCCAGACTACCCGCCGCTGCCACACCGAACCTGTTCCAGGCTGCCCCTCCCCCCATCTCTCACTGCCAACGTGCACGCTCCCTACTCTGTTGTTTTCGTACCACGCGGTCGGGGGGGGTGCTGGGGCTAGAGCGGGGCTGGGGGCAAAAAGGTCCACTGTCCGACCTGTTCTTGCTTCTTTGTAATCTAAGTTCAAGGCAGCCATAACCTCGTTCCATGCTGCTAAGTTCTTGATAGCTTCTATATTGTGAGAAATAAAATCTCAGATTCAAGTAATTTCCAATTAGAATTTATTATATGGTGAGAGCAATACAGCGCTGTGGTGTACAAGCAGAGTCCAAAGGACTCAGTAGGCTTGTCACACCTAGAGTAGACATAGTGTCCTACTTTTATCCTCAGCTACTTCATTAATATTCATTATGTTATCGGTAACAATAGCAAAACTCTTTTAAAGTTTTACAAAAGTTTATTTAAGGCAAATGGGTAAACAGCGCTGGGCGGATGGGGTTTTGCCTCCCCTATACATTCCACAAATTCAATAAGTTTCAATTTTTCTTTTTATAGCCCCAAATCTCCTCCCAGGTCTCTGGTTACCAGTTCATTCTGCGCATGTTCTGTCTTTGTTACCAGGGAATCTTCCCTGTTTCTTGTCTTCCTTATCAGCTTCTCTTGGCGTCTTCTTTCTGGCCGCCTCCTTCCTCTTATCAGATTGTGTCTGCTAAGGGTGTCTTGGTGTTAGGGGCCTGCCTTCTGCTCTATGTCTTCTTTGACAGGTTCTGCTGCAGTTGCTAGGGAGAATACTTTCTACATAGATAGCTAACATCTAGAGGTAACATAGTGGAATATAATTCTTCACGATAACATAACATCACAGTTCACAATTACAGTATTACAAATATAATTTGATAAGCAAATTATCTCTTTTTGTCTTTATTGACTATCACAATTATACATAGGCATAAACATTATACATTGTTATGTCAGGAATTCAACAGATGTTTTCTTAGACAAGAGTGTTATACATTGTTAAATCAGACATTTAACAGATGTTTTTCTTACACAAAAATGTTATCTACTTACAAGCATAAATAATAAACTTTGTTAGTTCAGACATTCAACAGATGTTTTTCTTAAGCTTAGTTATAAATTCTCAAGAAAGGTGTTATCATCCAATTAACTAGCTTCACAATAAATTTTGTACAAGGTAAAAGGGATGTAACTTGTTTTATGTCTTTATAGGGGCCCAATTAAGTTTTACGATTTGTTTTCTCTTCTTTCTCTAGGTTACACTGACCTTACGCTGTTCTCTTTTAACTCGAATCATTCTCTTTAGTTTATCACATATATCACATTCACTTGTTTTTTCAATTAACCTGCTTCCTATTTTCCTCCAAGATAACACTTGGTGAATTCCAGTTAAAGGTAGAGCCAGTTCATTTATGGAAATCCAAAACAATAAGTCCCAAAGTCTATTTTTTTCTATATTTTTGTTCTGTTCTTTTAAAAAATGGATGATAGCTTCAGCTGTCTTTTTAATTTCTGGGGAAAACCTCCCCTTATGGGATAACATCCCTCCCATTTCGCCAGGGTTTTTTGGTTACCTCTGTGTGCTGAAGCTCTGTTGTCCTTTCTTCTGGTCCTTTTTTCTTCCTTTTTTGTCCCTTTTTCGCAGAGGTAAACCAGCGTGCTAAATTCTTCCTTTTCTTCCTTTTCTTCTGGCGAAATGGACACCTCCGGCAGGCATCCCAGAGCTTAATGCTCCTGGTATCCAATGCCTGTTGAAGTCCCTGTAAATCGGGCAGCCATTTGAGGTGGTGAATATGGCACGAACCCTGCCGGTGACACCATCAAGTGCCAGGGCAGAATTAAGGTTTATTACAAAACACTTTGGTTTAAATACAGCGCTTTAACATGTCACATGATCTCTCAATCAATGACATCCAAGCACTCTACTGGGCATGTGTCAAAGCCCGGAGAACTACAAATCCCATAATTCCTTATTACATTCTTCCTGCCACACCACCTAAACATAAAGAAATAGTATAAAAGTAGTTCAAGAATGGGGGAAAAGTTAGGAAAGACTCCATCATAACTGCTGGGATCAGTCAATGGTCTGAACCGTTCTTTTCCCCCTTTGGAGATGCCTATTGGGTAAGAACTATACTCCCACTGAATACTTTTATTGGGATTAGAGCTTGTATGTGTATTGCTTTAAATACATTTTTGCAGTCTGATAGATTTTAATGTAGCTGGAGTTTTCTTTCACTTTAGACCATTACTTTCTCACACTTTGTGTGTCACATTCCTGAAGCTTCAGTTTAACCGTCTTTTAACCGTCTTTTCAAGGCAATAGATTTTTATCAAGAACATTCCATTGGGACGTGCACCTGGACCGGAATAACAAGATATGGTAGACAAAACAAGATAGAAGTCTCAAGGCCCTTGGAGGGACTCCAGTGGGGCAGTTCTGAGGATGGTACCAGGGCAAAAGGGGTCTTAGGATTGGATGTCCCCACTAGATATGATAATTAGTAAAAGATATAAAAATGTAAGAATTCTGTATGTGGGTGCATGCCTTTGTACTCTGTGAGCCAGAAGGCCTTCATTAAAAGAGCTACTCTCTATCTTATCTATACTAATATTGCCTGATGAGTTTTTTCTCACAGTTATTAGGCATCATTAACCTGTCACAATTTTTAATTAATAAAGAGTGTTATTCAGTAAACTGTTAGTGTGAGTCCTTCACAGGCGCTAGCAGTTGCCGTCAGCAGGTAACACACTCAAATAAAGTGGAAAGACCTGCTGAGGGGTCTCCCTTATGCTGTTGGCTTAGCTCCCTGAAAAGGGCAGTTGAATCACCCTCCGATCCAGCAGGACTGTTTGGTGAAGCGTCCTTGTAATGAGACACTGACAGACTGGTCGGGCACAAGGGTCTCAGCTTTCCTGGGGCACTGACAGACAAATCAAACACTAAGGGTCAAGAAAAATCTCCCCACGCTAAGGGTAGAGGAAATCTCCCCTTTTCACATGACAACATTTATAAGATTCCCCCTGAGCCTTCTCTTCTCCAGGCTATACATTCCCAGCTCTCTCAGCCTTTCCTCATAGAAGAAATGCTCCAGTCCTTTAATCATCTTCATGGCCCTTTGCTGGACTTTCTCCAGTATGTCCATGTCTCTTTTGTACTGGTGTTGCAAAAAACATAACTGTAGGCCCAACACCAGGTGCACAAATAGTCTATTAACTATAGGTCTAGTTCACAAATAGTACAGTTTATTAAATGCAACATATGTGGTTCTTTTTGATTGCCGGCGATATATGTCTTAACTGCAGAATAGCTATATATATAGCACTAACAATACTATTGCAATCACAAGCTTCATTTCCCAGAACAAAACACTCAATGAGGCCAAGGATGCGAGTCTTATCAAAAGGTGTCCTTTCTTGAGAGGGCAAGGAGGACAAACCTGTTGATCTGTCCCTACAATTTTTGTGTCAAATTCTCATCCCCCAGTTAAGTACGAAATTGGAGTATGTTTTATACCTTATTAATTACTATTGTGCAAAGTGTTGTGGATGAGACTGCGGTTGAACCGTCCATTCTTTGTGGTTGCATTGTATGGAATATTTCTTGCTAGGAGGTGTTCTTGGTAGCAGTTGCACAAAATCATTCATTCTTTGTGGTCACATTGTACGGTATCAGGCAGAAGAATGGGACCACGTGGCTTCCACCCTGCTTCATATTCCTCCCCAGTGCCATGGAAACACAAACCACCATACCTCCATCCAGTTTCATCACCATTGGCCCCATCACATATTGAGCTTTGCATTTCTTCACTGTTTTATGCTTCCAAAAACTGAGGAGCCCAGAACTGACAGGGTTGTTCCTCCCCAGGTGCAGAACTTGGCACTTCCACTTGGTGAACTGCATGAGGTTCCTGTCAGCCTATTTCTCCAGCCTGTCCAGGTCCCTCTGGGTAGCAGTATGACCCTCTGGTATATCAGCCACTCCTCCCAGTTTTGTGTCATCAGCACATCTGTTCTCTCTTTCCTCACATTGTTAGCTTCAATAAATAGCATTTAAAGTGATATTTTGCAGACTCTGAGTGCCTTCCTTATTGGAATCGTAACAAATTAGCACACTGTGATGCAAAACACCTGCCCATCACTTCATACACCACTTCATCCACTGCTCATTCCCTTAACCTCTGAATCCATTCTTCAACTGTATGCCACTCCTTATGGATGCATATATCCAGAAGGAATTCTTCCACTCCAGCAAGGAGTCTATGCTATAGATTCGTTTCACCACAAGATCTGATTGCACTATCAATGGCTGTCATTGGATGGAGACCCCATGCACCCCACGTCCAGGTTATCTAGCTCCAAGCTGTTGGTGCCCACATAGCCAGATTGGCAGGCTTTTTTCTACTTCCCACCTATAATAAATCCATAGGTCTCACAATTCAGCACTATATAAAGATGGCACAGTTTCAGTTTCTTCATCTTCTTCCAGTGCATTCCCAGAGGTGGATGGACTGGTATGATCCCCATCACTGTCATCTGCCCACCTTTCTGTTCACATTAATCATTCTGGTGCCTTCCTTTTTCATTTCCTAGTTTGTGTTAAAGAGGCATTTTCTTATGGTAGGTATGGGTTTCCCTCATCCTCAGTCATAATAAATGAAGAATATATAATCCATCTCAACTGCCCCAGGTCCCACCATTGGGTACAAATGGAAACCACTTTGATGTCAGGTGTGCACGTTCCTTGAGCCTCATTTGGAAATCTGCCAGTTTCTTGACAGACAGCTGAACTACTTTTTGACGGCCTCATGGTCTATATCTCCAGCAGCCTGTGCTGAGAGCAGTGCCTCTTAAGTAATACATTATGGTCCTCTGGACTGGGTATTTGGCTCTCCTCTTCTTGAGCCCAAAGTGGATGTGGTAAATTGTCAGACTTGCTACAGAGTTGCCTTAAGTGGGTGAAGAATTGATGAGGCTGGTGGAGAAAAACATGAGCTAGGCCCCTTGCTTATCTTGCATCTGGCTCAAGCAAGGCCTAACAACTGAATGAAGTCTGGAGTAAAGCGGAGGCCTCACAGCACGATGTTGTTTCAGTGAAGTACAGAAGAGCACTGCACCTCTGTACCAGCGATTAACCTCACTCCCTTCACTGTGAAAAACAAGCATTTTTGTAAATCTGGTCCACTAAGGAGATATGGATGTGCACAAAGACTCTCTGGTGAAGGTCAGAGAGCCTTTACTGCCACCTCATTACATGGAGGAGGACCAAAGGGTTTATTCTACTTCTTGTGTCAACTATAAATTCTGACCAAAAATAAGCAAGACCCTCATTAAGCCCTATTTACATATTAACTTTCACATCCCTAAGAATGCAAATGAAGAGAAAAGAGGGCATGTAATACATGTATGACCAAAGTCACCAAAACTTCACCTATAACATCTGATTGTTCCATTCTTTTGGGAAGGGTCAAAAAATTATAGTATAAAAGAAGGGGGGAGGGGAAAGAGAAGACAAAAAAGAAAAAAGAAGAGAGAGGGAAAAACATCTCTACTTGCTTGGGATTGGTCGATGGACTGTCTTTCCTCCTCTCCTGAAGGCATGACTTTAGGTGAGCTTTGCACCTCCAACTTCATTGGAGCAGACCCAGGAATATTCATTTATATATATATAGCACTAATATATCACTGTTACTATGCTTTTTGTCATGACACACATTAACACTCTGTAGTTAGTGCATTTAATATTGGCAATCCTGAACCTGCTTTCCTGTTGTTTCACTGTGCTATTTGTGAATTCGGAACATGCAAGTTCTTACTGAACATGACCAGACCTATATATCAGAACTGTATTATTTGTGAATCTGTGCTTCTGAAAGGTCTTATTGAACAGGACCAGACTTAGAGTGCTGAATTAACTATAATCAGAAATTAAGGCCAGCAGCGCCCAGCTCCTCTGATCTCTGAGGACCAGCTGGAACATAAGGGGGTTTCTTTTCTGCCAAATTTCTATACCCTTAATGCAACAGAGGGTCTCTCAGTCTCCAATCCAAGAGTCCTGTATGTAAAGGTGCACCCCCCATATAAATGCAGTACATTTTTTATCATATCCTTTTGTGGTAACTTGACCCTAGACTGCAGCTAAAGACCACACAGCCACATGCTCACTCCCCTGACCAGCAGGACAGAGGAGAGAATAGGAAAAGCAAAAGAAAGAAAACTCATGGGTCCAGAAAAAGATCATTTAATAAGCAAAGAGGACAAAGAAAGAAACAAAAAATCCCAAAGCAACTGATGCAAAGTCAATCACCACCTCTCACAAGAAGACCAATGTCAGTCTCCAAGGGATAGCTACCTACAAAAACTCCCTTTCCCTCAGTTTTTATTACTGAGCATGATGTTATATGGCATGAAATGTCCCTTTGGTCAGTTCAGGTCATCTGTCTTGGTTGTGTCCCCTCCCAACTTCTTGAACACCCCCAACATACTTGCTGGGGGAGCAGAGGGAGAAACAGAAGCCTTGACACTATGCAAACACTGTTCAGCAATAGGCAAAACAATGGTGTTTTATCAACACTATTTTAGTCACAAATCCAAAACACAGCACCATATGACCTGTTATGAAGAAAATTAACTCCACTCCAGCCAAAACCATCGAATTCTCCAACCCTTATTCCATAACATTTGCATCATGCTCAGATCCTTTACTATCTAATACATCCTCATTAATCACCACCCTTTCCCATCCTTTATCATATACACAGATATCATTCCCTTAGTTTATGGGTCACCCCCATAAAATGTCCATCAAGCTCATTTAGTGCATGACTTTGATTCCATCTGTTGTGGTGGTTGCCCAGGACAGAAAAGGTGGCATGTTGTGTTGAATTACTGTGCATCGAAGCCAACTCGGGTTGGGTCACTGCTGCACTTGCCCAACTTCTTGCAAGGCTCGTTATTCTTTCCGGTGATTCCTACTGTAGTAATTCTTACAACATGCAACTTAAATCATGGATTATTTTCTCCCAAGGCTAAATCTTCTCAAGGCACACACCAGATTTCCCCAACTTTCCACATTACCCACCAAGTACACCTGGGTCCTTGAACAAAAGCAATCTCACAAATGGGTTTGCCTTTTCCCAAGGGAAAAGCAACCTATGCTTTCTTTCCCAAACAGTTCCCTACACACACAATGAGGACCTTATCTCCTTTCACAGTACCTAGGGGCTTTTTCTGAGCAGGGTCAGGTCATTTATCTGATCCTCAGGAACAGCTTGCCCAGATATGTTGGAGTCTCCCTCCTTGAAAATATTCAAAAGCTGTCTGGACATGACCTGGGCAACCTGTTTGCAGTGACTCTGAGCAGGAGGGGTTGGACCAGATGACCTCCAGAGGTCCCTTCCAACCTCCAAGGTACTGTTATTATTTGGATGTTACAATGCCTGAACCTCTGCTTACAGATAATCCTCTATTTAAATTTAAAAACTGTGGTGTGTATTGCAAATTACTTCTGTATCCTGAAGAACAAGGCTTGGAAACAGTCACTAGGGAATTAAAAGTGATCATCCCATATCTAGTTCTGTCTTTACTGAAGCTGCTTGAAAAATTCTTCCTGTGAGAATTTTCCATGGCAGAATTCAGACTGGACACCCCTGTGTGATGTAGTGGGAAAATGATGGATTTTGTAGGAAGTTTTCTCATTGGGGAGTCTTGATCAGTCTCATGTTGGGTCACTCATGCTGACTTGTGTATTACCACAACAGTCTCTGAGCTTATCTGGATATTCAACATGCTGCAAATGCTGAATCTCCTGCTTTGTGTGATATAGTCAAATCTTAACGAGTGAAACAATTTGACGTTATTGCATCAAAATGCATCAGCATTTCTTAAGAAACTCCTTCCACCATGATTACTTTCTAAATCTCAAATTGTCATCTCTGTCCCCTCCCAACTCCTTGTGCACCCCCAGCCTACTTGCTGGCGGGCCCTCAACCTTCTCTTTCAACCCTGTAGTTAATTCTTTGAGCTCATTAATCATTGTCTCTACAGTGGAGATGCGGGCCTGTAGTGGTCCTTCAATCATACTGTTGTACAACCGAAGTTTATTTATTTTAGACATCACTGGTTCTCACTTCTCCCCAGCCTGCAATGATGTCAGGTAACCTTTATGTGTGGACGGCCCCATATGTGTGAAGCTCCACCACATCTGTGGTGTACACTTAACCTTGTCAGGATCGTTGACGGGTTGCCCATCCCCTCCAAACAATACTTCCAGCAGTGCCATTTCCCTCAGACGTAGGATCCCTTCTTCTATTGTCTTCCAGCCCGTGGTATAATGATCTGCCTGCAAGGAATCTCTGTAGATGAACCTCTCCCTCACACCATCCAAAAGCCGTGCCCAGAGGGACAGGGACTTCGATTCCCTCACAAATGCCTCCTCAATACCCACATCCTGGGCAATAGACCTCAAGAACCTCGCTTCACCGCCATCGAGGTTTATGGCATCACCTGTGGAGTCCCAAACTCGGATCATCCAGGCCAGAATGGGCTCATTTGGACGACGAGCAATGTCTGTCCGTACGATAAAGACTCAGTGATGATTTCTGGCTCTGGAGCAGCCGCCTGTGAGTGTCCTGCCTCCCCATCATCGTCAACCGGGCGAACTGATTTGGCTTTATATTTCTTCTTTTGGATAGGGGCAACCTCCGTTGGCTTGGTCTGCCCCTTTGATTTGGCCCGATCCTGAGTCACCTTGGTATTAGGCACCTTGTTTTCATCTTTTCCTTTTCCCTGGAAGGGTGGCACCATACCGAGCAACTTTCGGTAGGCAATGGCCAAAGCCCCACATGCAGCTGCCAACTGCCTCTCCATGGATCCATCACAACCTCTCTCCCTCATGGCTTCCATTATTTTTGTAGGGTTCAAGAGTTGTTCAAGGGTGAGCTTCCATGTTGTGGGAGCTGAGTAACTTTCTAAGAATTTACCCATATCCTCCCATAATCCAAGCCACTCGAGGTTTTCTATCCCTGGGGCAGGCTCCTGGATGCCTTCTCGGTAATTCTTGGTCTTGACTTCGTATATTAGGTATACTATGATGGCATAAATTAGGATCGACTGCCCAAAAAGTAAAACGTCCCTGACATCTAAAGAGGATTTAAACTTCCCAGAGGCCATTGTATTGTATCCAAAGCAAAACTAAATAAAGGGTTGGGCAAATACATTCCCCTGTGTTTCTCCATAGGAATGGGTGCTATTATCCTTAAAACCCCAGAGGAAACAGCTCGGGCTAGAACAGTAGTGCATCCTTGAGGACATATTCCGGATGCAAATCACGGGTGCTGAGTTTGCCGTATCATAAACCCAATGCATAAACTCAAAGGTACTTATCGCAATGAGAGTACTAGTATCTGAACTGAAACACGTTGACAGGTGGGACAGATATCTTGGCATGGTTATATGCCAGAGGAAAGCAAC